>NC_081570.1:102157883-102257021 GCF_022355385.1 Mustela nigripes | reverse complement strand
GGGGCCGGAGGTGTGCAGTAAGAAAGGCAATGAGTCAGGCTCTAAGTTTTGTGCATTGAATTGGAAGAGAGGGGAAGAGGAGCTCAGAGAGTAAAGACACCTTCTGCCTTGCTGCGAAGAACTTAGTACCTGCCACCGTATTCCCGGCCAGGAAAGGGGTAGCTGCAGACTCCGTGGGTGGAGGGCCAGTATCAACCCGACCTTTCCCGCCACAGGGATTTACTGAAATAAAACAGAAGTGCAAACTTTTCTGGCACTTTGCCTAATAACCTCAAATTGGATTAGATGCTTGAGAATATTGAACTCCGTACAGCGCCAGTCAAACGCCAACTCCACCCATCTGCACACCCAGCAGAGATCCTCCCTTTTCTGCGGAGGTCCTCCCGCCGAGCTCCCAGCGATCAAGGGCATGCTTGGAGTCTCGGATTCCCTGGGGTCCTTGGCGGGCCAGCCCTTTCACCCCACCACTTCCTATTCTCTAATTCAAATCTCTCCTCTTTCTTCTCTCGGAGACCTGGGGGCTGTGTATCCTGCAAGTCACAGATCTTGGAAGAGACACGCTGAAGGCTTACCCATCTTCCGTCGGCAGGGGGGTCTTACTAGGCCACTGGGGTCTCTGGAGGAGTCTGGTTTGTACTAAGAACCCTAAGCTAGGCGATTGGCTACAGGGGCTCTGCTCTGCCTGAGGAAGACCCTTTCCAGGCCACGTCCCTAATCCTCTGTCCTCACTTACCCTAAATTCTGTTCTGGGAAGATGGATCAGAGTGGGGGACACTGATTTAAGGCCCAAGCCAGGGTTAGGATTGTAGGCGGTGAAGCAGTCCTGCCCTTTTTCCTTCAATGTTTCCCCCTTTCTCCCCCTCTTCTTTCCTTTTATTTTCCCTTTCCTTCCTTCCTTCCTTCCCTAAGTTTTGTCTTTCCTTCTATCCTTTCTATCTCTTATGTTTCTCTGGATTTTATTTTCTGTAGCCTCTCAGCCCCAAAAGTCCCAGTCCTGTTTCTCAGGCTCTGAGGAGGCCACTCAAATTGCCCACCAGCACTGCTAGATCAGGGAAAGAGCTTGCTGGATGCCTGGGAACAAAATAGAAAGCAAAACAGAAGCTGACCGTCTTACAGTGGTAAGGGCCTCCCAGGGCCTGAGGTGAAGGCCTGCGACAGGGACTGGCTCCCCCTGCGCATTCTTTTCCTCCCTTTGCCCTAACACCCTCACTCACACACCTCCCTCTCCACCCCACAGGACACATATGAGGTCCGCTTCTAGTTACAGTGTAAAAATTCAGGAAAAATAGATGGAAAGGAGGCAAGTGAGAGTCCCAGGCAGGTAGAAAAGGGAACTGGGTCAGGTGGTTAGTTGGAAAAATGCATCTTGTGGCCCTGTGGAAAGCTCCTGGGCCAGAGAGATGGGGTGGCCATTACCAGTGAGAGCACAGGGGAGGCTGGAGAGCAGCATGGAGCTCCCGCCTAGGGAAATAGCCACAACCAGGACTCCAGCACATCACTACACTGCCTCAACAGGAGTTTTCCTGCGGCGTGTGCTCAGAGCAAGTCAGCCAGGGAGACTGGATTTGCCATCAGGGGGAGAGAAAAAATAGCCCAAGAAGAGAGGCTGCCAACATTCCACCAAGAAACCAAAATCAGGAAAAGGGAAAAAGGCGAAGGGATGGTCTGCCTGAATTTCAACCTCTTCCCGCTTTTTGGATCCTGCAGGAAGCAGCTGGCTGGGTCCAGTGCCTTGGCCATCCCAGGGACTGTTCTCCATCTAAAAAGCTCCCTTCACACCCACAGCCCTAACTCCCCAGGCCTGCCTGCCTTCACTGGTTGTAAAGGGAGGAGGCTGCAGTCCCCTGGGCGCGGAAACAGGACTGGACTCTGAGTCCAGCAGAACCTGAAGGTTTCCTGGGACTTTGGGGTATCCTTGCTGAGGTGCACCCTTGCAGGAGTGAGGATTCTGATGATGAGTCTGTTTTTCACCTACGGCTGGCTTGTCTGTGGCTCCACAGTGAGTCCTCCTTGGGCACCAGGGACCTCTGCTTTTCTCTCCTTTCCTACCAATTAAACCTAAAAGCTATTCCTCCCAAGCCAAGGTATTTCTTCCAAACTCCAAAGTTCACCCTTATGGTGGTCCCCAAGGCCCTAGGAATTTTCCCTCTCTGTTCCCTTTTATGCGACAAATCTGCTCTCTGGGACCTCTGCTATTTTGAGGAATAAACTGCTGATAACCGTCAGTGCTGGGGACACAAGACCTGTTCCTTATTTGTGTTTCAAACAGATCTGTGCCGGAGAAAGGAGGACTAAAATATACTATAGACCTCAAATTTGAGCCCTGTGAATATGTGCACAGGTGGGAAGGGGAAGGAGGTGGGAGGAGGAGAACTCACTTTGAAAATATTTGAGGGTCCACCCATAGGGAACAGCATCTTCCTAGAGACCTTGGAGTTTTGTTGTCTATGCCAGATTACACACTCTGTTCTCAGGAAACTCCCAGTCTGATGGCAGAAGTGGTGGTCTGCATGGCACTGGCTACCCCATCCACCACGGGGTGGACAGATGCCAGTGGGGACCAACAGGTGCTTTGAACTGAGCTGGGATGGGGTGGGGCTCAGTTGCCTCCTAATTGCTCAGTTACCAGCCTGCAAGTGTTTGGGAGAAGATCTGTGCCTGGGGGAGGGGATGGGTGATGTGCAGCCAAAACCCTTTCAGGGAATAGGTGGTTTAGGGGTTGAATCAATACAGGATCTGAATACTGTAAAACCCATGCTTCTAAAGCGAAGCATCTCTCGTCCACTGGACCGCTGGGCCAGGAGGGAAGGTCCAAGGCTGGCAAGTCTGAGGGTAGAGGCCAGCTTGAGGCTGGTACCACGGAAAAGCCACGGGAGGGAGCCAACCAGAGCTTGGCAGCTTGATCTCAGTTGAGCTCCACCAGAGATGGCAGCCTTTCCCCCTCCTCCCCCCCAGTTCCTTTCCCCTGTGGCTGGTGGCATTGTATCTTTCCTATTCAGCCCCTGTGGGGTTTTACCCTGAGGAAAGGCAGGATGGATCTCTAGTCCTTTTATCTCCTCCCTCACATGGGGAAGGCCTTGGGGTGTATTTCAGATGGGGTGGGCTTTTTTCAGGCTGCCTGAGACAATTCCTTCAGACAATTCCACCAGTTCCTCCCCATCCCATTCCCTTTGCTGAAGTCCCTTAAAGGCAGAGACAACCTAGGCATATAAATTGCATGTTAGTGCATTTGCACACAGAGAGGCTGGAGGTATAAGGGATTGAGGCTATAGAGCTAGAATACCTGCAGTGAAAGCTGTGAGACCCCTGGCAAGTTACATAACCTTTTTGTACCTCAGCTTTCTCCTCTGTAAAATGGAACTAGTAGCCCTGGTTCTTGGTTCACAGAACTTGAAGTGGATGGAGTCAGTTTATGTAAAGCACTTAGTACAAGGCCTGGCACAAAATAGAAGGCTCAATGAATATTAGCTCTTCACAAGTGGTGCAGACGAGAAAGAGAGGAGATACGGAATAAGACTCAGCCCCATGAGAGGGAGGCTGTGGAAATACATACTTCTTAACTTGTTTTTCTGACTTGCCTGGAAGGAGGGGCCTCTGGATGGTAATGCCTCCGCTGGTTTTCGCGCTGGGCCAGAAGTTCTCATTTCCTGTGAAAGCGGTCAAGGAGAGCAATATTGGGGGCAGGGGTTGGTGGTGCCGTGCCCACCCTCGTGCCACTGCTCTTGGCCGGCAAAATTCTCAAACATTCTGGGGCTGCAGACACCACTCTGGATTGGGAGAATATGGATGCGCTAATTGTTCTGCCCTGGGATGCCTTCATTTGCCTGGATTGGTTGATGGTCCAAGTCTCTGGAAAGTATGTAAAGTTAAGTGGACACTTTTCTGGCTTAGAGATAGACAGCTTTCTTTGCCCCTGGTTTCCTGGGGTGCTTGGCTATGGGTTAGAATAAGATGACTGACTCCCCCCACCCCGTCGTTTTTTTTGAGTGCCACCAACATGGGATTGCCCCCGCCATTCCCAGTGGCAGATCGCATAACTCTGGCAATGTCAGCTTCTCCATGGACACTCACCGTGTGTCTTTGTTCTGAAAGACCACTGGAATTGGAAAACAACTGCAGATATGCATATATATGTAATTGGTTTTATATTATAGGTGTATATTTTGTATTTATAATAATGTTTTATATATATAAACATTTTGAGGGCTCATTTGCCAAGATGACAAAGGTCTCCACTTTGGTAATATCCCTTTGCCAGCTAATTTCCTTGTCACCAGCAATGGGATGCCCATCACCCAGGAGTTCTGGGTACTTTTTACACCCCTACTGATGTGGTTTTGTTCAAGAAGGGTGGAAGAGGTGGCTTATGAATTATGGACAAACACTGACGAAAAACCTCCTGTGACCTAGCTTGCAGGCCTCTTCCCAGCTCCTCCTCCAGGCAGAGGGCAGAAGCAAGCACAGTTCTGGCCCCTATAGCTACCCCAACTTCCACACACCCGAGGGTTTAATTCCCCAGCCGCTCCTTGGAGCTATGCAGTTGGAGAGCCGTTTTCCTACTCTTTTTGTATAATGGACAATTTGTTCTTCACTCCTGAAGAGGGAGAGGTTGATCCATAAGGAGGCTATAAATATCTCCTTGCCAGATTTTGCCAGTGCCGGCTCAGGCCCAGCTAGCTCGACTAGTTCTACCAAGTACATTTTTGCTCCTGGGTGGCTGATTTTTTATTAGTGACAAGCGAAATCCAAACACTTACAGCAAAAAAGCCATCACATCAAGAACCTAATGTATCAAATCATTTGCCTTTAGCTGCTGGTCTTTGTGGGTGCCCTTCCTCCCAGCCTGACTATTGCCAGCCGCTGTCCTCCATCCCAGCCCCAGGAACTCCTGAGTATCTCCTTTAGGTCCCAGGACCTTGGCCAACTGTGTTAGACTGTGGGGCCTGGGACTTCTCCCCCTCTTCATCCCTGTAAGCTTTGGATAATCCTTCCTCTCAGTGGAAAAACCAAAGGGAACTCTTAACCTTGCTTAGCCAACCACCTGCAAAACCCACCAGGAAAAGAGAGATGGAGTCACATTTAGGGGCAAACCTGGAAGAGCTGGGAGTCCACGTGTCAGAAAGAACTCAAAAGGATGCTCTGCTCTGTCTGGCTCCTGGAGTTTGGCATTCTGGCCCAAGGAAGGGACTGGATACAATTAAAAACTATACAAGACAAACCCCTGCTGCTCCCACTTGGTGTCATTTCTCACTGCCCAGTTTTTCAGTCCCCGCTGGGTCTTCAGGGCTTTGGAGAATGCCCTGGACTCCCCAAGGCATTGAGGCCTCAGAGAGTTGGTGCTCCTCATTTTCCCCTTCCTTTGTCACCTACGAGACTGTGCCTACAGATGAAGATCCATGCAGACGAAAGAGGACAATGTCAAGGCAGCCACACGGATTAAGATTCTGGAAGCCAGGAGAGGCCAAGGGACCTGTGGAGTTGGGGGAGAGATGCACCAGTAGGCATTCTGGTAGATTTCTGCAGACTTTGGGGCCAGCTGAGTGTGTGGGCAGAATTTTTCCCCAGATGGGGCGTGCCTGATGCTTTGTACACAACACTGGGTTGTTTCCACATGCATGTTTGATTCTAGAAAGGCATGTGTGTACACCCCTGTAGTTGCATGTGGTGCGTCCTTACTACTGTGTTTGTGTATATTGCCAGACAGATAAAACCATAGGCTTCATATAGTCATGCAAAATAGACGCATGAGCTTTGTACTTACAAGGTTTCTATACAAATATATAGTAGTTATGGATGTGCCCACGTTTATTTTGGGGTGCACGCTGGTGTCTTCAAAATTTGGTTTGGGTTGCCTAGGGTTTCCCTGCAACCCTGAGCTCAGGAAGGTGCCGGGATATTACCTTCTAGCCCAGGCCAAGCAAGGCGAAGGAAAAGGGCTGGAGGGCCTTCCAGAAAACCCCCTAGCCTCTCGGCCACCACGTGCCCGCCTCTCCCAGCTCCTGGGGATGCAGAGGCAGGCTCCTCCCTCACCCTCAGTGGGCTCAGCGCAGGCTCGAGGTTTCGCTTCCTGCGAAGGCGGGCAGGGCAGGAGCAGGCGGTGTCCAGGGCGGGCACAATCTGAAGGCGATGGTCCGGCTGCCGGCTGCCGGCTGCCGGGTTGCACCATACGCCCAGGGGAAAGAGGAGCTGGGCCTGGGGGAACAGGATTTCCTCGCCTCCTGGGCGCGGCCGCTCTGGGCATGGCCGCACAAGGCCCCCTTTGTGGAGGGGCCCAGCTTCTGCGCAGACCGAAGGCAGCGAACAATAGCGCAATGTTGCCGCCCGCCGGCCCAGGCTCTCCGGGTTACACCACGGCCGCCGAAGGCGAGGAAACCGGGTGGCGCTTTTTTATAGTTACAAACATAAAATCGGGGCTTTCTCCCCTTTCGCTCGCCCCCTACCCCAACGCCGATAGAAAGCAGATAAATTTATGAAGGGCGAGCTAAGAGAATAATTACAGGGTGAAGGCCGTTAAATTTTATTTCCAGTCCCAAAGGCAAAACCTGCGATTTTATTGCAAACATCTGGAAGGACCAAGAGGTGGGCACGCTGCTGGTTTAAAATAAAAACAAAAGATTTTATTTCGCGAAAACAAAAAAACATCATTAAAGACCCTTTCGCCCCCACGGACATTTATTTTAAAAAGTGTGAGGGGGTGGCAGAACAGTCAACGACGCACGTGGGTCCCAGAGCGCCCGGCAACCTGAACCAACCTGGACACTTGGACATGCGGGCTGCGGGAGTGGGCCTGCGCACTCTCTGCGGGGCCGGCGTCCGGCGGGCGGTTCCAGAAATCTGCTCCCTCCCACGCCCACCCGAGGGCTCCAGGCCAGTTTTGCCACCGCGTAACTGGGCACCAATTTGGAAGAAGTGAAAAGTGGGTACGTTGGCTCCGTATTCCCCGAAGATACGATCACAGGAACAGAAAAACCTCAGGTCTGTTCCGCCTCCGACCGATCATCTTTCCTGCTTTGCTTAGCTGTAAGGTATTTAGGGCTCCTTCACTCTGCCGGAGGGGAGACTGAGGCATAGGCCATGCATTGACTTGCCTAGGGTCACACAGTTAAGAGCTGAAGGGGACACGTTCGCTAGGCATCACCTGCCTTGGAGTCCGGAGGGTTACCTCCCACCCCATAGTCGCCTCATAATGTTTTATATCTAGTGCCTAGACAGGCTGAATTCATTGTAATTGCCTCACCCCCACCGGGTGTCCTACTCAAGTGTTTAAGGGCAGACTTAGGTGTCCTGCTGGCAACTATTTTTAAATTTGTTTTCAATTACTCAAAACTGCAAAGTCCCAGCGCCTGGTAGATCACCTTGTGTTGAGGCGTTAGCATTGGTGGTATTCAGTGTGGAGAAACAGAAGGAGGACTGGTATATTGGGGAGGTAGGGCTGTGTTACCAGGACGTTTGTCCTTATGCTGCAGAACTCTGTTGTTCCTTTGAAAAATCAAAATATCTGGACATGCCATTTTCAAATGAGCAGTCATTATGCTGCTCTTTCCTTCTGGGCATTCCTCCTGTCAAGGCTAGGACTGGCCACTCATTTCTCATAGGTCCCTACAGGAGGTCAGTAGGGTCCTCTCTTCTACTTTCCCCTTGATTTCCTCTGACTCTTCAGGTGCTTAATAACCCCTTCCTCTTTGGGACACTGCAGGCATGGGGTGGTGGGAGCTCCAGCTTGTTCCTATTCCATCGGGTGAGGCCTGAAATAGACCAGTAGACTCCACCCAAGACCCAAGGTTGGAGGCTAGGAAACCCGGCCATTGCCTCAGGAATTAGCTTCACGCATTGGGCATCCCACTTTTATTCGTAAAGCTTAAAGGGGAGAGAAATGGGTCATGAGATTTTGAAAGCCCTTTAATATAATGACTGGAGGAAACTTCATAGCACACCCCCAGATTTCTAATTTAATCCCCCAAGCGCTCCTTTTCTTCTCCCAGTCACATAAAATTATACACTTAAGTCACAGACATCAAACCATCCTGCTTAATCTTTCTCCAGACCTCCCTACCCATCAGTATAAGATCAAGAACCAAGGAATGCAGGACCCTGGGCTGGGGTGGGGAATGGGGGAGACTTAGATGGAACACTCCTATTTTCCTGACTGATCCAAAGCAACCTGGCTTCATGACCCTCTGATTTGTTTTAATGGCCTAACCCATAATTCTAAGATTTGTGTATGTATGGGATGGAGGTGGGGACCACTTACGTGTGACCGGAAGGAAGGATGTAGGAGCGCTTCAGAACTCTGTGCAGAGTGAATGTTTGTGGGTGAGGTGCAGCTGTACGCTGTTGAAGGGTATATGGGTATATGGTCACCTTCATCGTGCAGGCTTTCTGGACCTGCATAACGGTACCTAAGTAAACCAAAAGTTGATCTTTTTGAGAATGTTCACAGCCCCAGTGAGGGTGTATGTCCTACGGTGCATTTAGTTCGCAATCCAAACTAGGTCTGCAGAGGGAAGGTGAGAGGCTGCCAGAGGGAGATGGGTGATACAGGCAATGGGGAGGAGGAAGATGCTGGAAAGGAAGAGAGGCTGGCCCCATTGCCACTATCTCACTGGGCCTGGTTCCTGCAGGCCCCTGCCGGCGAGGCTGGTGGTGGTGACACCAGCCAGAATCAGGCGCCAAAATAGAGGAGAGCCTCAGAGGAAGGTAACTAACTGCCTGCTCCTGGCCTGCCCTTGTCTCCAACTCTTTTGGTGAAGCCCAGCGGTGGTGATTGCGCTGTCACTTTCTGCCAGGGCTCCTGGAAGCGGCACAGGGTGGTGACTGAGATGGGAAACCCTGCGTCTTGCTACCCAGACTCCGGGAGTTTGCAGCGCAGCGCAGCAGCGGGAGACGCGGAGAGGGGCTTTGCGGCGGGCTTCTAGATCCCAGGGTGCTTAGAGTGCTGCTCGGGGATGCCCAAGCCTGAGAGAGGCTCCTGGAAGTCACTGGAGGCCAAGCCCGGCTGAGTCGCACTCAACTGGTGGCTTCCATTATTCTTTCTGCATTTGCTGCGCCACGGGCTTCCTCTAGTCTGGCTGACGCCCAGTATGAGGGGACTCCCGAAGTGTTCTTATTTGCTTTCTTCTGGAGAGGCCCAAGGTGGGTTCATGACATTCAGCCCTTCCGTCCAGCACCAGAGCAGTTCCAACTACAGTGTCAAGGACTAGATTTACCCTGTGGTCAGGAGGCGACTGTGGCATTTCAAAGGCCCCACAGGGCCCTCCCTTCTCGCCCCAAGGTGGAAGGGCAGATGGGCGCTTGTTCTTCGGGAGTCTGCCACTGCCCTGATCCCTCTGCCCTGATCCCTCTGCCCTAGGCTTGCTGACTCTGTTCGGGGCCTGGCTGTGGGCTAGACTTGTCTGCTGAGCTTCTCAGTCTGGTCTGTCGCTGACACCGGTGGGCTGGCTCTTTCCTGCCTCTTTGCAGGGGGATAGAAGAGTGTCGACCAGGGCACTGGGATGGAAAGATCAGGCTGCGGTTAGGCTGCAGTCCGCGAAATAGGAGACCTTTTTTTTCTGCTTGGCAGGATCAACTTCTGGGCCCCTCTGAACCCGCTCAGCGTTGGGCTGCGCTCGGGGTCTCAAGCGGCCGGCGACGAGTAGCGTAACCCAGGAGGGGGTGTGGGAAATTAGAATGGCCAGAGTGCTGGATTGAGTTCCAGAGAAATCCCTGACGACCACTCTGTCAAAGTTTTTTGTTTTTGTTTTTGTTTTTAGAGGGTGGAGAGGGAGGATCAGCGAGAGGGGAGAGCTGGGTTCCGAAGTAATCAGATTTGAAGGGAATTGTGAAAAAGCTTTTCCGCTGTCAAAGTTACTGGCCGGCCTTGCCCATCCATCCTCTGTGGGTTCTCCAGAACAGGCGCTCCGGGCAGTCAACGCTCAGATCAGCATCCACGCCGAAGGGAAGGCGAACAGTTGCTGCGTGCGGGCCCAGTCAGGATATCGGCCGAGCGCGCGGTAAACCGGGCGCCGCACCGCGGGCCTCTTGCTTTGCCGAGTCTACGTCTCCTTCTTCACCAGGTAGAACTGGAAAGAGGAAGCGATCATTAGATTTACAATTACAAGACCCTGGGTAGTAACGGGGCGTCTTTGTTTATTTCTTTCGTTTTGCGTTAGCCAGAATTGCTTAGAAATCGTACAACAGGAAAGTAACCTGTGTGGCGAAATCCCGGCTGACCCAGAAGGGCTTATAGCGTCTGGGGGCTGGAGCGAGATTATCGGGGTCGTTTTCGAGCGTTTTAGGACAGGTTGAGAGCCCCCAAACTCCAGAGCAGTAATTAAAATCACTCTGGGCTTGCAACGTCTATGAGACTTAGCAGATTTGGGAGGAAAAGATACGGATTTGGGACGGACGGGCAGGGGTTTGGAAAGGCGAAGATCAGACCTAGACTTTCGGCCCTCCCCTCTCCCCCACAGAGAACCCGTGGGGGACCGGGAAGCCAGGGGTTAAAGCGGCCCAGGAGCATCCCCGGACTGCCGGCGCGGAGCCTTGGCCCGAGCCTCAGTCTCTCCCCTCCTCTCATTGGCCCGCGCTCTTAGGGTTTCTCCTGTTCCCTCTTCGCCATTGGTCGGGGGCTGGCTTTTTTTCCCCTCAGTCTTTCTCTTCCTCCCCCTCCCTCTCCCTCACCCCACGGACAGGAGCGCACCGCCTGCCCCCAGCTCCTCGCGAAGGGAGGAATTTAGAAAAAAAAGTTTCCCAGAAGTTTGGATCAGAGGAAGGACGGGAACACCAAGAGAGGAAGAGGGAGAGGGAGGAGAGAAAGGGAGAGGGAGGAGAGAGAGAATAAAAAAAAGATGAAGTCCAGTCTACACAGCCTGTGAGCGCCTGCCCCGGTGGGTGGGAAGCAGGACTCGGGCGCTCATGCAGCGAGCGGGCGGCGCTCCGGGCGCTCGTTCCTAGCGGCTGGGGCAGCTAGGGGCGCGGGTCGGAGGCGGCTGCGGAGGGCGGGGAAGGACGCAGGGGGAGGGTGCCGAGGACCCGCAGGGCCGCCGCCTCTGTCTCGGCCTCTGCGCCGCCGCCTCTCCCGGGCCCGGCCCGGCGGGCGCTCCGAGCGTGAGGGCGCGGGCTGCTCCCTCAGTAGCGGGGGCGAGCGGAGGCCGGGGTGCGGGCGGCTAAGATGAGTGAAAGGAGAAGATCTGCAGTCGCCCTGAGCTCGCGAGCACATGCCTTCTCCGTTGAAGCCTTGATCGGCTCAAATAAAAAGCGGAAACTGCGAGACTGGGAGGAGAAGGGGTTGGACCTGTCCATGGAGGCGCTGAGCCCCGCGGGCCCACTCGCAGACTCGGAGGACGCGGCCGCACACGGCCTGGAGCCTCACCCGGGTGAGTGCGCAGGGCCAGACCGAGGGAGGAGGGCGGAGAGGGGACGCCGGGCGGCCAGTCCGCGGGCGATGTGGTGTGGAAGGAGGCCCTGCTGCCTGACGCCCTGCCTTTCTCCGACGCGGGTTTCCTTTTCTTTGCGCAAACGTCTTAAGCTTTCCGCAAATTCGCTGCAAACAATTTGTGGGGAACTGAGCCTTGCATATTCGTCGTCGAACTCAGGCAAGGAGGCCTCGCTCGCACCCTCTTCTCTTCTGGGAGCGGAGCGCACTGTTCTGGTATCTATAGCTGAGCGGCCGCAGGCCCCGGGGGTTAAGGAGGGGCACAGATCGAAGGCGACCGCGGGAGCGGAGAGGGGCTGGGATTCGCTCCTGAGAGCTCCAGTGGACTGGCGTGGAGTTCTCTGGCTCGACATCCAGTCTCGGGAAATGCCCAGTTTGTCCCATTTAGCCTTCGACCTCGGTCCTCGCCCTTCCCCCACCAACTTTTCGGGGACTCAAGTTCTTCTGTTTCCCCTACTCCGGGGACGACCGAGCATAATTATATTTCTACTTCGGTGGCGTTTACGGAAAAGGGATGTATGTTATAACCCTTACCCTGCGCCCTGGGTCACTCTTCAGGGCCGACATCTCTATGTATTGGGGGAAGCGGAGTGATTAATTATTGCCTTGGATCTATCCATGCACATTATATGCACACAACGCGTAAAACACAGAGCGGATGTTGGTGTCTATTTTAGCAGAAACCCGGGCGGGTAGTTGGTTGAGGGGGAACAACTTAACGTTTTGTATTAAGTGCCAAGATTTCAACTGTGCAAAACAGCCCGGGGGAACAGCTGTTGTCGGAAGAATCTTGCGCGCGCGCCCGCGCGAGCGCGGGCACGCGCATCCACACACACACACACATACACACATGGTCGCAGCTTGGTTTAGCGGTTTCAGAAACTTTCCAGCCTGGGATTCTGCTGCCATTCTGAAGGTGCTCCTGCTGACCAGCTAACGTTGGGGAGTAAACCTGGGTCAGCGCGCCGGAAAGCGGAACACCAGAGTGGGGGCGGCGGCCCACAAAAGGATGGGGGTGGCTCCGGGCCCGAAGAGCTTGGGGACTGAGCTTTGGGGCCCAGGGGCTTGGGGGCTGGAAAACTGGCCGACCCAAGGAGGGACAGCTGTCGCTTACATTTTCTCTTTCGGCAGTGACAGTTCAATTTCCATGCTCCTGAGGCTAATAATAACGCGATTAGCGGGTGACTTGCAGAGACCGAGTTTTATGAATTCTCCGTGTTCTTGTGGCCCGTTACGGTAATTGAGTTTAGTGCTGGGGAATTATTTTTATTAGTCGATGAAAAGAAAATTAAAAGGAGATTTATTTCGTCCGCTCAAATCTTTCTCTGTGTTTGGATGCGGGTGCCTGTCCACGCGGACCCCTGTGTGGGCAATCCAGAAAGGAACGCGTAGCTAATGTGTGTTTCCCATCTCTGGCCAGACTCTGTTTCCTCACCGCATTTATATGTTGTCAAAATCCACTTGCGCCTTCACACAGTTTAGTGGGAGTTCTTTCAGGCCTCCTGACAACTCATGGTTTGGAAGGTTAGTTTATTTTACTTTTCCGACGGTGGAAAAGACAGAAGTTACTTAACTGTGCGTGGTAGACACCCTGTCCGCAGGTACTTTTCTCTAGGGAGGGGTCCAGGTCCGCCGCATCTGGTCTAGGTTCGCTTGTTCAAAAGGACCAATACCTGTGATCATAATCAGGGACTCTGCTCGCAGTTTTCTCTTTTCCCCGTTTTCCTCTGCCATAGTGAGGAGAGAAATGGTTGGGACTAGGAGAGACCATTCCAGAGACATAAACCCGAAGACCTAACATAGAACTTCATGTCACACAGAGTTCAGCTGACCCATTCCCATTTCATCATTTTTTTTTTTTTTTTAAGAAGAAGATGGGCGTTGGATTAGAGAAAACGAAATACGTTTGTGGGGTTGAGGCCCAGGAGGAGGAAGAAGCTGAAAGCTGAGAGTACTCGTGGGCCTTCTGCGGGACCGGCTACCAGCCCTGCCACCAGCCCTGCCTGGCTGCGTCGTGCACCAAGGGGATGTCCAAGTTCGAGCCCCAGCAGTGGCCAAAGCTTTCTTAGGAACCGGACATAGAAACAGAAAAGATCTTTCAGAAAAACTGCGTGGTGGAGTGGAGCCCCCGCAGTCCCCAGAGTGGAGGAGGCGGAGCTGCAGGCTCTGGGCCCGGATGGTAGCAGCAGAAGTCGAGTCCAGGGCTTGGAATCCCTTGTAGGCCTTTCTTTCTTTTTCTAATCCGGCGCCCTAACGAACACACATACATCACCTTTAAAGGTGTGTGTATGGTGATGGAGGTAGGAGAGGGGCCCAGGTGACTCCATTGTGCCCGGGACCAAGTCTCTGCCGTCCTTGGCCTCAAATTGTTTAAACTCTCTTCCCGAATTAGGACCGTGAGCAGGTTGGACCCGCCGCGTGGCTCGCCTGCGATAGTCTGTTGATAAGAAGTCAGAAATGGGTGGGGGAAACGACAACAGAAATAAAATTGCCACGGAGCTGGGGAAGGATTAAACAAACACGCATACAGACACAGGACACCCGCCTAGAGCAATCGTGTTTATAATTTTCACCATTCCCTCCCTCTGACTGGTACCTCCGTTTTTCCAACCTTCCTGTCCGTGCCTTAAAATCCCAGGATCCTGCGACAACCCAGGGTTAGATTTTAATGTTTAATTTTTATTCAAAGACGTGGCCTTTTGCTTTTTCACAGCCCGTTTTTCTTTCCGTGTCCGGACAGAGCTGGCTTTAGTTGGCGCCAAGCACCCGCAGCCTGGGGCGCCAACCTGCAGCAGCGGGGGACCAGCCTAGCCTATGCGCTGTAGGAACTCACATATCAGAGGACACACCGTATGTATTTCAAAAATTTCCACCGAGCCTGCTGGTCCCGAAAAACCCCGAGGCCCAAAGGGCCTTGGAGAAGGGCCCGTGAGGTGCCCTCATTATTGCCAGAACTCCGAGTGTTCTGGAGAAGCCGCCAGGACGCAGTCGCCGCAGGCTCGGGAGGGTCTCCGAGGAGCCTGACTCCCGGGCCTTGCTTACCCCCGCCTCTCGCCAAGCAGCAACAGGGAACTCTTTTGAGCCAGGATCGCCCAGAGCAGCTGCTCCGGCTGCGGCCTTGGAAGTATATTTCAAGCACGCGGCGGCGCCATCTGCGCTCGGACCCCAGCCCCGGCTCCACCCGGCTTCCCCCGCTCGAGTTTGGAGTTTGGGTTTTTCCCGCCCAAATCCACAGCCGAGTAAGGCCGAGGTCCGGTCTCCCGCGGAGCGAAATAATTCAAACCTTCTGCGAAAGGATTTCCCCCTCCAGGGCCTACGGCCCTGAGCCTTGCAGCCGAGGCGCTCCAGAGGCCTAAGAATGTGGCGGCGTACGCGGGTGGACACACAAAGCAGGCGCAGTCAAGAACGTGAGGGCAGGTCCCTACTCCGCGCACACGTGCACGTACGTCAGGCTCGCGCGTCCTGTGCACCTCTCTGCGCGATCCGTAGTGAAATAAGACAGGATACGCCCGTGTAGTGCCCCAAGGCACTTTCTTCTTTCGAATTACCGAGATCAACAGTTCACGCGAATTAATCTGCCAGTTTATGGCTTGTTTGCTCAGAGTAAGACTCCCAAGATTTTAATCCTGACATCACCCCTCCACCCACCCCTAATCCCCAATAGGGAAACACAGGGTCAAAGCGGAGGAAGTGACTCTTCACTGACGTTTAAGTAATGGAGAAAAAGCGAGGAGTTTGAAGCCTGTGGGGAGAATGTGCTTGCGCGGGGCAAGAACCAGCCAGGGCGCAGGCCGGAGCTTGGACTGCCGTAAAGGGTGTGGGGTGCGCTGGGCGAGAAGCCATAGTGTAAGTCTGATGTAGAGCCCGGGGCGAGAAACACCGGTTCCTCAGTGGTACGTGCGCCGCAAAAGCCAGTGCATGCAGGTCTCGAAGGTGCCAGGCCTGAACCCTGAGGATGAGCCAAATGTGGTGCCTGCTGGACATGCGCAACGCTCTCGCCTGCCCAGTCAAAACGGCCTTACGCGGTGGCCGCGTCTTTGGTGAGTGACCTTGTGTGAAGGGGACTGAGGAGGGTAGGCTAGATCTGAATTCGTCGTAGGCTGGTGAGGATGGATGAGCTCGGGAATGAATGCCAAAAGGCTTTTTGTCGCGCAGGTCGGACGTTGGCTGAGTCAGACGCCCTCTGGATGCGCAGGGCTTGGAAAGCACACCCCGGTGGCTCCCGGGAGGTGGGCAGGGTTATGAAGATGTTCTGTGTAAATCCCTGGCCCTTCCACCAGGAAGAAGGAAACTGTTCTAACCCCCTCTATCCCGTAGATGGAGCAAACTGATGGGAGGGCAGTGGGGAAGACAGGGAATTGGGAAAACCCTAATGCCCAGAGTTTGGAATGTGATGGAAGGGAGTGTGCTGTGTTTTGTGCCCCCTCAAGTCATCCCCCGTCCCCCCCGCGGGCTTCACAGCTACTTGTGAGGCACGTAGAAGGCTCAGGGCTAACCGGCGAGCCTCAGGTAACGGTCTCTCCCTTCGCGGCTGGGCGGTACAAGGCCCCTCGCTGGGCTCCGCCGCCCGCCTCTGCCCCTCTGAGACTGGTCCGACGCGCCGGGAGAAACCTTCTCTGGACAGATCAGCTCACAGCGTAGGCGCTCAGCGGTTCTGAATTTGCGTCTTCCACGCCCCACCCAGCACCATTTCATACTGAACACTATTTGGGTTCAGACCTAGCCACTTTCGAGTTCCTGATTTTATAGGTTAAACTCCCAGAAAGAGAAGTTCGCGGGGTGACGTTCATGCAGGGGGAAGGGGGGATTAAATTGTTTTAATAGTGGAGTTCGTACTGAAATTATATTGACGTATACCCGCTGCCGGTTTCCTGTCCGCCCCCACCCCCCCCCCTTACTTCAAATGGTATCATGGCCATCTTTTAAATATTAAAGGAAATTAGTTTAAAATCAATTAATACACCCAGCACCCGAGGAGCGACTGACGAAGGGAGCTAAACCTAAGATGAACGGGTATTAGTGGTTTGCGTTCGTCCATTTATTTGTATAATTTCCTTCGTGTGTGCGCACAGGAGTTTAATGGAAGCTAGTCACTCAGCATTAATCGTTCATGTTGGGCCACGAGGGGAGAAGGACAAATACCTTTTGGCTCAGAAGACCAGAAACATTTTGTTCATCCAAGCTTCTCCAGGGCACTGCTTAGTATTAAAGAGTGAAATATTCCAGGTCTGTCACAATTGTTCTCTGTATTGCCAAAAATATAATATTAATAAGATGAGGGGACTTTTTTGAGTCCTGATTATGGACTTGGTTAGAATTTATTTCTCACACCCAGGAGTAAAATGATTACTTCTTAAATCTGTCAGTTCCTTCTCTAGGTGATTGTAGAGTTAAAAACAAAAACAAGACCGGACTGAGCAGATTCCACAGGGATAAAGAGCAGAGAGCAGAAGGGCATTTCATTTCTCTTTCTGGAAAAGCAGAAATCCATCTAATGATTATTATGGGGAGGTGTAGCTAGTTATTGCTTTCTTACTACCAAAAGACAAAGACAAAGTAGTTCAGCAGGAGAGAATATTTAAGTGGTTTTCTAGTTTTGACCTTTTGGGATATTTTTCCACAGGGTAAAGTACGGAACTGGTGGAATCTTTCCCCCTTCTTTCTCGCATCCCTGTGGTTTATTTTTGCCTTGCCTTTTCTGGTTTCCAGCGAGCCCTGAATTTTATAAGTGCATGACTGCGATACAGGGGTCTGCACTGGGAACAGCAATTAGCAAATTTATAAATTAGGGCCTGTTTACACGTCTTTGGGCATGGATAATCATTACTTAATTTAAGTGAGGCCCTTGCTCTAAGTGTCAGGATGGAAAATGAGACTCCGTAGGGAGGATAGAAGGTGAAACGGGAAGAGGTGGGGGAATTAAGCAACTGGTGACGACAAATCAACATTGATGCAGTGCCATTACTGGCTTCACTTTGAGGCAGGACATTCTGCTGACTACAAACTGATGATGAGCTTTTTTGATACAAGACGGGAAAATAGGCCTTGCATTTGATACTCTGTTCTATACTCTTTTTACCAGCCAGGGTTCAGCTATGCCCTTTAGGTGTAAGCGTTATAAAATGTATTAAAGAGTATATAATCAACTGTATGTGTTTACACACAAATTTATGTGTGAAATCTACTGCTCTGAATGAGACATAGAAAACATCTCAGGAAATACCAGAAAAATATTAGAGAAAATAAACTGCCTCTCTTATTTGTGGAGCCAGTTAACAAAAGGAGAACACATAAAATTTGGGGGGGGGGTCAGAAATTTTGTCATCTCTAGGTATCCACTTGACAATTCCAAGAGAATTACAGATTTGAAACTTCTTGGTATTGGCATTTTCACTTAACTGTCAAATTAGTTTAAGATTTTGACCAAAGTCCAAGAGAGAACACTAGAAAAGGAAACTGTACAGATGCAATTTAAAAGAGCAGGAAGAGTGGAGGGTTTTTTTCTAACTAAACTTGGCTTTTAAATTTGTGAATAATGCCACCTTCAGCTCCGATGGGCAGAATGCTGGCTTGTATTGAAGTATAATTTCATGTTCTTCCATGCAGAGAGTTAACAGAATCACTAAGGGAAATCTGTTAATAGAAATAACGAGAGAAACTGTGATTTGGGGATAATAATTTAACAACATAGAAATATGTGCAAAAATATTCTATTTGTCCTCTTGTATTTTCTTCAGCATAGCTGCGGAGGCTAAATGAGCTGTTTTCCAAATTGCCACACACTTTAGAAGATTAACAACAACCCCCCACCCCAAGTCTGGATTGCACACGCAAATCCTAACATAGCCTTCTTTTAAAAACCGAATACTACAGGTAACAGTAGAGTTCCCTTGAAAAGGATCATCAGAGGTCATTATTATGTACCTAGCTGGGAGCCTTAGAGTTCTAGCGTCTAGTTCTCAGCGGAGTGAACTGAAATTCTTACTCCCAACACCCGCTGTCTTCTCGGCTGTCCCACAACCCCTAAAGTCTCGTCGAAACCCCAGACGGGGGCTTGGAAAGCGGTAAGCCCCTCTTACGCTCCTCCACTTCCCCTCCCCCAAATTCTCCTCTCCCCACATCCTGTACCCCTCCCCCCACTTCCTATACGCACGGTGAAACGCCCTCATTTTCCCTCTTTAAAAAAAATTAAAAAAATCAGATGAAGTTTCACCGGGGAAGGATTTGCGACTCTTCCCGTGAAACTATCCCTGGGAAAATAGGGCGGGTCGAGTGACCTTCCTCAGTTAGAGAATCGGGCCGCAGCCGCGTCTCCCCTCCTCCGGCCCCTCGCCCGGGATTTGGTGGCGCCTTGGGGCGGGAGCGGCCGGGTCAGGAGCGCCCGGGCCTGGCCACAGTGCGCGCGGCCTCGGCTCCTGCTCCGGCGCTCGAGGCTCGGTCCCTGCCGGCGGGTCCGCGCCACCGCTGGAAACCAGGAGGTGCGCAACCCCGAGGGATAGTCGGTGCCCCTCTCAGCTCCCTTTACAGCCTGGAGCAATGCAGGCAGTCGGGTAATCGGGAAGGCCTTGGTAAAAGACCACCCCTTCTCCCCGCAAAAAATCACGGAGAAAAATCCAAACAAACAAAAAACCCCAAAACAACCCCCCCCCCCACCGAACCGAAACAAACACAAAAACCCCCAAACTCCCAAACGGAACCCAAGGATCTTACACCTCGCGCCCCGAGGGGAGTCTGAGCTTTTGCTTTCATCAGGCTAAACAAATATCCAAGGAATTAAATTGACTTCAAAACATTAGCAATTAGAAACCAAGAATCCTTCGGCCCGAGGAACTTTTAATCCCTAACCATTTCCAAATGGGTAATTCTAGGGTCAGTAAATATCATAGCCACTCCGTTAAAAAGGAAGGTCATTCTGCCGGTTCTTGGAGAAGCAGAGGATTCCCGGGTGCCTCAGACGGTCCGTGATGAGATGGTCCCCCTGGCTTCTAGAATCCCCGCATTGTTCAACCGAGACAAAGGGACAACAAACAATTGCCCTTCACGCTATTCTTGGAGATTAAAAACAGTGAACTAATTCTTCTTATTCTAAAAAAAAAAAAAAAGGAAAAAAAAACCACCCATGGAAATAACTACTAGGCACACTATGCTGGGTAAGAAATGGGTGGGAATGGCTACAGCTCCACTTTAGCTGGGAGAAGAGTCTTCCCTGGAAGGCTTCAAAGTATCAATCCCACCAGGCCCCAGGGCCCAGAATTTTAACCTAGGCTTTAGGGAACTTGGGTGATGTAGGGCTCCTGTTCTTGCTCCTTCTGAAAAATATATAGTTGATTTTCACCATAGGGAGGGGCAGGCGTTGATGCCAGTGAGTGAGTGATTGTGAGCACAGTAGTGCTTTCCCTGGGTTTGAGAAAGCTTCCTCTATCTAGTAACCTTACACTTATATTTATTTTTTATTTGCAACAAAGCTGAGGGAGGGATTATGTACTGATGCACTGTTTAGGGAAAAACAAGGCTTATGAGACAATCTATGAGTAAGCTTGCATAAAAACGTTTCAGGAAACTTAATTGCTTATGTGGACATCTATGAGTCTTCACTATACTACAAAGGTTTCAACACAGGCCCTCATAGTGCAGATTATATCCCTGTATTATGGTAGGAAGAGGGCTTGACTAGCTTAAACTGGACTTAGAGTCTAGCACTAGCTTTATCATTAATTTTGGAACCAGAGATATTTGTTCTAAAAGCAGACATATAAATGTTGAAAAAGTTGTTTTAAAGTTGTTTCATAGCCTCAGTTCCTGGTTTGTGAAATGAGGGAGAGAGATTCAAATGACACCTGAGGCCCCTTTAGTTATAGGATTCTATAATCTTGTTAAATTTTTTTTCTTGTAATACTAACATTTTCTCCTGAGGTACCTTAGCCATCATTTGACCCATTCTTTTGTTGGAACAAGGGAAGTTTTACTGCAGTTGTAGAAAGTAACAGTAATAGCAATTCAAGGTTAAAAAAAAAAAAGAAAAAAAGATTTTTTATTGCTAAAATTAAGAGCTTCCATAAAGCTTTTGAAAAGTTTTTAGATTAATATCACATGTTCGAAAGTTCTGGATCTAGTCCCTTCTGTTTGATGTAACCTATTGTTGCTTGTGTGACTGCCTGGGACCCTCCTGCTGGGAGAATTCTATGGCGTTAGTAGATTTAAAGAAAATACAAGTTATCTATGCTTTGGACATTTTCTGTGCCATTCTCAGAAATAGCTGGAAAGACCATGCATTTGAAAAATGAAGACTGAGAAAAACAGCTTCATCACTTATAAATTGAATGGATGAGACCTCCCTTCCCCCCCCAAGAAAATCAGTTGCCCCTCGTTACTCTCTGAGCCTGATGGAAAGCACTAGTAACTATTTTCCATGTCTAGTCTGCTAAGCCGAGGTCTTGATCTGGCAGAGAAGTGAGAATGCTAAAAGGATGACTTAGTAACAGGCAAAACGCTTGTCAACAAGATAGATCAGAAGACAGCTTAGCATTCAAGACCTCTATTCATAGCTGCTGAACTTGAGGGCAGGGTCAGACCAAAAAACTGGGCCCAGCATACACCTAGGAAGGATTCTCATGTTTCTATCTGTGGGACTGTCTCTCCTTATAGACTTACACAGCTGGGCCAGTGACAGCTCCCCACTTGTATTTGATCTCCCCATTCTCTACAGCCCCTTCCCCTGTGTAGACTTGTGTCCTCAGGGACCTTATGGATTTACTGTCATCCCCTTTCACTACCACCCTATAAACTGGTATAAGGCAGGGACCTTGTCTTCATTGTTTTTGTATCTCCAGAGCCTAGTACAAGTGGTTGGCACAGAGCAACACTTACTATATAATGATTATAAATAGCAACATTTGTTGAACACTATGTACCAGCCACTGTGCTAAGTTGTGTATTATATGCTACAGTGATATAACATAACATAATATAACACACAATATATAGTTGTATGTAATACATATTAAAATATGTATTAGTATTATACTAATACTAATATATACTATACTAGTATAACTAGTATATTGTTATACTAGTATAACTAGTATAGTTATGTTATATTATTATATAATATGTGTGTTCTAAATCACAGTATGATAATCATGTATATTCCAAATAATATACAACTATATATATATATATAGAATGTATATGTGTGTGTATGTGTGTGCATATACATACACCCACATCCCAAAGCACTGGTATGAGACAGTAATAATCTTACTATTATCATTTCTATTTGGTGCAATGAATGAATGAGTGATATGATATAGTGGCTAAAAGCTCAGGTCTTGAGCTTAAGAATGCTTGTTCCTGAGACCTGGTTCCAGCACTTGCTAGACCTTGGACAAGTTCCTTAATCTCTCCCAAACCCAGTTTCTGCATCTAGGAAATTGTAATAATAAATAAACTCATCAAAAAGTGGTTGTGGAAAAAAAAAATAAGTGGTTGTGAGGGGGTGCCTGCGTGGCTTAGTGGGTTAAAGCCTCTGCCTTCAGCTCAGGTCATGATCCCAGGGTTCTGGGATCGAGCCCCACATCTGGTTCTCTGCTCGGCGGGGAGCCTGCTTCCTCCTCTCTCTCTCTCTCTACCTGCCTCTCCCCGTACTTGAGATCAATGTCTATCAAATAAATAAAATAAAATCTTTAAAAAAAGTGGTTGTGAGGATTAAATTAGTACCTGTAGAGGAACAAAGGATTTGGCAGTGTCTGTGATTCCTGTCAATTGACTTGACACTGAGTATTCACTTTGGTGACCAGCTTGATGAGAAATTGTTGCAAATTATAAATCTAGCAGACACCACTGCTCTCCCCGGTCTTTTGCTTTAAGTGGGATGTTTGGGACTTGAAGGGCCATTGGTACTTGGTCTATGGTTAGAAACAGAGGAGTGAAGCTGAGTAGGAATGGCTGGCTAAGGAAGTTAAATAGGACTTTGCGGGCTGTTGCTATTCAGGGTTCCGCTGAGGCAGAAAGCCAGCCTCGGAGTAAGCATCTGAGGCAGGGAGAGAGGGCTTCAAGGGTGAGGACCCGCTGTCTGGCATGCAGTAGGAAGAGAGGGTAGGTGGAGGGTGGGGCAGGGAGCCTCAGCTTTACCCGCTCCCAGGAACTAGGCTCTAGCAGAGGACAGAGGGGCCTTTCTGGATGTGGGAAGTGGAAGAGCACAAGCATGTTTTTCTGGTTAGTTTCTGGTATTGTTACCTGGAGCCCAGAAATCCCCAAATGGTCAGGTCTTATCTTATGGGCGATAAGGAAGATTCATTTTGTGAAGCCTGTGTTCCGATGGCCCCCAAGGTTGGGCAAAGTGAACCAGCTGCATTTAGTGATCGAAATCCCAGTAAAGCATTGTAGGTGTTGCTTAGTTGAGGAAAAAAAAAAAAAAATAAAGGGACCTAGTTTAAGGACAATCTATAATGAAGTAGACTGTCAGGAGGAGGAGACTGGGAAGTCATTTTTTAGGGAAAACAGCAGAAGCCCCAGCCATTGTGTTAGAACTTACATCTGGCTGCATGATTTTGCAGTTTTCTTCCTTCCAGCAAACAGAAGCCTGGGTTTGATCATTTACTATTTTTTTTTTTTTTAACAAAACTAGTTACACCCCAGACTTTGCTTATATTGATTCCTGGTAGCAGAGGAGGAAAGTGCATTCCCAGGGGAAGAGGAGCTGAGATCTCTCCCAAGGCCTCCTCCGTGGAGCCCAGCACCCTTCAGTAGTGACACTCAGGCCCTGCCTGACCATCCAGAGGCGGGGGGAGCTACTCTGCCCTGGCTAGAACTCAGGTTTCAGTCTTCTAAACATATCTGTGCACCACATTTTATCTCCAAGACAGCTGTTTCTTTACTTCCCCAGTCTTACAAACATCCTCTTCTCTCAGAGTGCCCACCATGCTGACTGATAGGGACTCCTATGGATTGAGGGCACACTCTATACCAGGCACTATACTCATGGTTTCATTCATATTGTCTTCTTGCATTCACCCAATAGTCCTGAAAGGGAGTTGACTGTTTCTCCATTTTATGCATGAGGAAATTGAGGACCAAAGAGTTTTAATAACTTGCCAGTATCCTTAACCACTACACAATATTGCCTTCCCCGGTACATGGCTCTTCAGTGCCCTAGAGGGAACTTTCAACTTTTGTAGATGGAAATCTGTGCTTGCTGCCTGTGCTCTTCCCCAAACAGAAATGATTAAATCATAAATGAGAGAGAGCTCTTTTATAGTTTCAGGGTCTCTCTCTTAAGGTGCCTTCTCCATACAGGCTGGAGGAAGTCTCTGTGTGACAGTGATATAAGGCGGAGTTTGGGAGCCATGGTCTTTGGAATATGAGGTGTGCACCCATGCCAAGCTGACTTGCTTTTCTTTGACTTTCATGCACAGAAATCTCAGTGTCTGAAATGTGGTGGCTACCTAGTGAATTTGATCTGAAACCTCCTCAAACTAAATCCCCTCATGCAGTGAAATTCAGGGGAAACTTTAACTGCCCTGTTTTACCCATTCCCTTCTCCATTCACAATGGGATGGATGGAATCTTATTGGTAATTGATTCAAAATGGAACAGCTTAGAAACATATCAGTTGCAGTGAGGAGCAATTTGTGCATTTCTAAGTACTGTTGATTTTTTCAAACTCAGCAATCACAGCTGAAATCCCTTTGCCATGGATTGAATTTACAAAGGAAGAGATTCTGATTTCCACAGTGGCTTCTTTTTAATGCCCAAGGATTAGGAAACCGCCTTGAGGACCCACAGCAAGTACAACCCCTCTCAGAGTCCCGGCTTTAACTTTAACCTCTGAGTGGCCGCTCTGATTCATTTATTTTGTAACAGCTCTATTTAGAGCAGCCTTATTTGGTATGGCATCACTTATTTGCAGAGATCTCTCATCCCTAGACACACTTCCACCCTGTGCTCCTTCACTCTTCTAGCATGTTCTGCATGGATGTGCCCCCAGTGGCGAGTTTCCGGGAGCTTAGTAAAGGGCTCCAGGGTTTCTGGTCCACCTGTTCACTGTCTTTCCACCACTTTCATTCCCGCTCCAAGTAACCTTCCTCTCTTAGGAAGTCTGATGTCTCTAGCAGGGATTTGGAGAAAAACCACACCCCCTATTTCAGTGTATGGACTGTACATTAATGTGTTTCTTGGCTGTGTCACTGTAAGGTCTATTGATTTCCTGTTTGTTGTGCCCAGTGTTAGAAAAGCTGCTTTTAGAAACTAAAAAAAGAGAGAGAGATGTAAAGTCCGTCTCTGTTTTAATGCTTTCTTTTTCCTGACTGCCCACCCCACTTTGTGCAGGCAGCAATTGATGGGATTCAATATGATCTTGCATCAACAAAAGCATATGAATCTCTGGGCCCATTTCCTTTCCCAGGGAACCTGTGTGGAGCCAGACTCTTGAAATATAGAGTGTGGCAGAGGAGGAGATGAATGCTGCAATCCTGGATGGTTTGCTGGAACTCACTCAAGAGATCTGTTCAATTACAAAGGTAGATTCTGCAAGATGTGAAATGAGCCATGCCTTGGTCATTTCATTTTCCCCTCCGCATTCAGAGCCCTATCTGCATGGCCAATATTAATCCTGGGAATGCTAGATCCCATCTGGTGCAACTGTGCATTACCCAGATTAGACTGTGACATCACAGAGATTTAAGCCATCTCTGTGATATTCCGACTGGGTGGTAGGTAGTGCAGGAGGCACTCCCTACAGACACGGGACAATCTGACGGGTGTAGGAATGAGCAAATAGTGAAGGCAGCCCTGGTGAGTATGTGTGTGTGTGTGTGCGTGCGTGCACGTGTGTATGTGTATGTGTAGGGGAGGGCTGGCAGGGGTGCTGAGGGGTGTTAAGGAGAGCTGGGAGGAATGGTTCCCCCAGCCTGCGTGGGTGAATTGGTTCCGGATGTTAACATTTTTTCCTGGGGCTTGACTACATTCTTCTTTTTCTTTGCTTGTCTGTTTTCCTGCCCAAGCTGTTAAGGCTTCCACAGCTGTGTGGCTCATTGCTGATGAGTGTTGAGAATGACATATCTGGCTTTATTGCAAGGGCAATTTTGGGGCATGTGTATAGGTAAACTTTTGAGAGGTTTTTATCCATCATCTTTCAAAAATTTTGAGGTTTTTGAGGCGGGGGCATTATCTTGTCAGGTTAATACCAACCCTGTATTGCATTGGATGACCTCTATTGAGGATTAATTGTGGAATAATTTGGAAAGTAGATGGTCCTTCATATCTCAGAAGCAGAAGGGACTGGCTGGTGTGGGAGACTAAGACAACAGATGGAGGGCAGGGATGCGGCCGAACACAGCCGAGAACACGGTGTGGCGCAGCTAGGATGCATAGTTCTGGCCATGTGGCTTTGGGCAAGTGACTTCACTCTGCCTCAGCTGAGTACATGGAGGCGGAGGGGACTATGGCCTGCTGCAGGGTTGCTGTTGAGAAGTCCTTGAGATAACAAAGTCGAAGCACTTCTGGCACAGTGGCAGGCTCATAGAATGTGCCCTGTATAAGCATTTGTCTCCCTTGATCAGCTTATACTTTTAGTAAATTGAGAAAAATCAGAAGCTCTTCAGTGTTCTGATGGGAAACTTTTTGGTGAGTGCCAGTCTTCTTAGCTGATATCCTTTGCTGCCCCATTCATAGCATGTTCGTTCACACGGGCTGACTAATCTTTTAAGTGGACACATAATTGATATCCACACTGTATTAGTTTAAGGTGCACAGTGTGTTGACTTGATACATTTATATATTGTAATATGATTACCACCTTTTGTGGTGGAGAAATTTAGGATGTATTTTCTTAGCAACTTTAAAGTATATAATACAGTGTTGTCAACTATAATCACAATGTTCTTCATTAGATCTTAATATTTATCTTCTCACTCTAAGTTTTGTTTTCTTTGACTGACAGCTCCCTGATTCCACAACCCCCCAGCCCCTGGTAACCATCATTCTACTTGGTTTTTAAGAGTTCTGCTTTTTGAGATTCCATATAGAATTGAAATCATGCAGGATTTGTCTTTCTCTGACTTATTTCATTCAGCAATATGTGCTCAATGTCCATTCATACTATGGCAAATGGGAGGATTTCCTTCTTTCTCTGAGTAATATTCTACTGTCTCTGGCTGCTATCTATTTAACATCTTTATTTATTCACCCATTGAAAACAAGTAGACACTTGTTTTCATATCTTAGCTCTTGTGAAATAATTGCTACAGTGAACATGGGAATGCAGACTATCTTTTTTGATATCTTTTTCTGCTTTCATTTCCTTTCTACACAGTCTTTTTAGTCATCCCCCAAGCAGTTGCTCCTGCTCCTCCTCTGGTTTGGAACACTTTCTCCCTTCTCCTTGCCTAAAATTTCTCCTGAAGAGAGTTTATCCTGCTTTCAAGACCCATCTTGAGCACTTTGTATTACAGAAATCTTCCCAGATGAAAAAGGGCAATTTGGTACAAATGGGGTCTCTTTATGGCTTCCTCTCAAAATGGCGCCAGTGTCCTTCTTTCATTTTGTAGTCATAAAGGAGTCTCAGCTAGATGATATTCGGCTCTCAGAGGAGTAACCGAGATGGTAAACACACAGGGGTCCTTTGTTGACTTCCCTCATGAGCAAGCTCCTCTTGAGAGGAGGTCTTCAAGTAATCTGATTAGACCATTTCTGAGCAAGACTTCTGTCTTGCTTTTGGCTTCATAAAATGGAAGCTTATAGGCTTACCAACAAGCCAATAACTTGACTTTAGTGTTTCTTTCTTTGGCAGGATATATGCCTGTTATCTTCTTGCTGTCCTGTTAGATACACACATACTTTTCAACTCTTGAGTAACCGATGCCTATAGCCATGAGACAGTGCCTAGCTATCTCTCTTTGTTCTGTGGCTATCTTTGCACAAATGCACACACACACACACACACACACACACACACTCACATAGTGCTTTCTATTGCACTTTTCTACATTTTAAAACTGGTCACTGAAGAAGGGGTAAAGTAGAATCCTATAAAACTTAATGCTTTGTACTTTTCTTATGACATTTAACACATTTTGCCTTGAAGGATAACTTTTTGGAGAGCATATTTGTTTCAGAAATGGACTAAAGTGGAAAACCCTGGGGACCACTGTGTCTTACTCATCTCTGAATTGCTGTTAGCTCTGAACATTTGTAAAATGGAATCCGTAGTTGTCAGACTTTAGTGATGGATTTTGTAACTGTTACAGCCACTTTGCAGATGATTTGGCTTCAAGATGGTCCTAGACACCCAGCATGAGATGTCTGCCAGTTGCCTGTAGGTGTGATCTTGGACGTGTCAATTGATGTCTATATTCTAGAGTCTCTCTATCTCTAATAGAGATAAGACCACTGAATTTTAGTAAGAAGGAGAGGCAGTCTAATTGCACTACTAATAAGGCATTTTTGTAGCTGATTGCTGAATGCTTTCTGTATGGAGCCTATTTTGGAAACTCTCTCCTGATGAGGTATCAGCAATTTAGTATCACGGTTAGTCTGTGGGTGTACCTCTGCCCCATACCACCCTGTTTTTTTTCAAGCCTTATGTCCGTGGCAGCCTCTGTTTCCTGCCCAGCATGGGAGAAAAAGAAATAGAATAAAAGGCAATCTGAAAATCCCCAGTGCTACACTGAAGTGCAAAAATATCTCCAAATGAAAGACATATTGCACGAGTTTTCCCGAGAAAGCAGCACAGAGTTCCGTTGAACTGAAGCAGAATGACAGCAATTCTTCTGGTGTTTCCTTCCCCTGAGCAGTCGGAATATGTGAGTGAAGTGACAGGAGGTCCCAGCTCAGGGCTTGGCCCCAAGATGTGGGGAAAGGCAAATTGTCAGGAGGAAAAAGGAGAAAATCCTCTGAACCATAAGGTAAGCTTTGAGCAGGGCAGGGTCTTGAGGGATGAAGGGAGTTCTGTGAGAATGCATTTCAGAACCAGCACAGTCATAAAGAAGAGTCAGCGACTGAGACGTACCGAGAGCCAAGTACTTTTTGGGACCTGTCAGTTACGAAGAAGAGCCTTAGTGCTATCCCCGCTCCGACTCAGATCATTAAGGGGAAAAACAGTCTCAGTTTGCCGTTTCCTTTCATCCTTTATGCCTCACGATGTGCCTTATAGCTGTGAGTATCTGGAACCTGCTTTAGAGGAAAAAGCTCTCCAAACTTGTCTTGTTAGGGCTCTCAGCTACTGTGCCCGCAGTGGTGGCTAGTCACTGGGACCAACCCGATGTCATTATGGTTTCCCAGGGCTCGTGGCTTCCAAGCCATTATTACATTCTGCATACAGCAAACTGGAAGCAAACTTCCATGGAAGTCAACAGACCTGAAGCTCCAAGTTGTGGGAAAAGAGAGCTTCTCTGCACTTTATATGTAAACAAGTAGGATCATTTGAGTCTCTCTTTCTCTGGTTGAACATTTTTGATCCTGAATCATGAGGCTACTTCCTCAAGATGAGCCTGTAAATGTTAATTGGCAACAGACTCTGGGTATTTTTTAATGTCCTGGTGTCATCTGGGAGCCCACCATTCCAACACAGTGTTTATTCTGGATCCTCTTTAGAAAGAGAATGTGTTTCAGAAACTTGAACTTGGGGATGGGGCACACAGGCATGCACTCGTATCTAATTGTGGATCATGAAGGACCCTACTGACAAACCTCTGAAGACCAACAGGGTTCTTTAGATGCTGTATGTAGTGTATCCTATATTGTCCATAAGGGGTTTGAAATTTCATTATTCATGGGGCACCCGGGTGGCTCAGTTGGTTGGGTGTCTGCCTTTGGCTCAGGGCATTATCCTAGGGTCCTGGGATCAAGTCCCATGTCCGGCTCCTTGCTGAGTGGGGAGTCTGCTTCCCCTCTGCCTGCCTCTCTCCCTGCCTGTGCTCTCTCTCTCTGTCAAATGAATTTAAAAAAATTTCATCATTCATGCATTGGCATCCTGATTCTTTTTTTAAATTCAAATTAGCCAATAATATAGTGCATCATTGGTTTTTGATATAATGTTCAATGATACATTAGTTGCATATAACACCCAGTGCTCATCACATCATGTGCCCTCCTCAGTGGCATCCTGATTCTTAACTAGGCTTCCTTAAGGTCTCTCATGGTCTAGAAGGTCAGGAGCAGTAACCACAGATATAATTCCAGAAAGTCACTGCCTTGTGGCCCTTGTGGTAATCGCACAGATTGAGCTCCTTTGTTTTCTATTTCACAAAGATGTGGGGTGGAGGAGAAAATGAAAGGATCTTGAGCCTGTAGGATGAAGGGAAGGCGTCCCCTCCGAGAGGGAGTAAGCACGTTGGTCCAGGATGTGAAAGAACTTGGCACAGATACTTTAGGGGAAAGAGACACTCTGACCATCTTGCCAGTTGCCTTTCATGACTTTAAAAGCTTCTCTTTAACCAGCTCTTGTTAATAGTCCCTGGTAGGTGACACAGTGATTATGATACCTGGGCTATTCTGTCTTAGGGAAATTCTGTCTTTATACTTAAAACAAAACAAAACAAAACAAAACAAAACAAACCCCAAACACTGAAGTGCCTGATACTCAGGGTTGAGTTTGAGGCCCCATATCTTTGTCTGGAGGGGGCTCTGGACAAACAGATGCTCTCTGTGTCTGGCTCAGGGGGCGTGTTCACTGCAAACCTGAATCCAACATCCACATCACGTGTTCTCTTTAGATGGGAAGTGTGGCACCAGCACCCTTTTTCAGAAGCCCAAACAAGTGCCACCAGCCGCTCAAACTAGTTTCATGCTTAGAGCTTCTGGGTCTTTCCTTCCTCATGTAACGGCGTCAATAAAACAGTTTACCTATGAGTGCAAAGTAATATTGGCACCAAGTCTTCTGATATTGAGTAAACCCTGTAAATAAATTCCTACTTAACTTCAACCAGTGGGATTGATAATTAGGTACTGCTATACCTTACTCTGGAGTATGTGGGTTTTTGCCAAATGGGGAATAGAATTTCTGGATGATAAACTTACTTTTTTTTTTTTTTTAAAGATTTTATTTATTTATTTGACAGAGAGAAATCACAAGTAGACAGAGAGGCAGGCAGAGAGAGAGAGAGGGAAGCAGGCTCCCCGCCGAGCAGAGAGCCCGATGCGGGACTCGATCCCAGGACCCTGAGATCATGACCTGAGCTGAAGGCAGCGGCTTAACCCACTGAGCCACCCAGGCGCCCCTAAACTTACTTTTCAATGTACAATGGTTGTTTGCTGTTTTCAGGTATTCTAGAGCGAAATGCTATGCAGGGCAAAAAGAAAAAAAAAAAATCCATTGATTAAGTGAAAGCAAATAATCATCACGTAAGTAATGCCAGGGTTTTGTATTTTTGTTGGGCCTGTAGGTGTGATCTTGGACACGTTTGTGAAATGGACACGTTTTGTATATTTGATGACTTGAATTTCACCTCTTGCTTTAGCCAAGCTCACAGATTCCATGATTACTGCTTGAAAATGACAGCATCCTGTTTCAGAGAATTTCTCAAAGAAGAATTCCAAATAGTTTACCGGGGTCAACTTCAAAAACGTTGCTTATGTTACAGTTAAGGAAAGGGCCCTAATTCCATTTTTGGGATAGAATACTGAATGGAACGTCTTTTTTGTTTGATTTAAATTCAGTTAGCCAACACATAGTTGCCCACCTTAATGCCCATCACCCAGTGACCCCAACCCTGTGCTCCCTTCCCCTCCAGCAACCCTCAGATTCGGAAAGTCTTCTTATAAGGGAAAAATGTTAGCCACCTCCTAGTAGCAGGAAAATCCAAGAAAATCATCTGGCCTCTTGGCACCCTTACTTCTGGATGCACATTGGGGAGAAGGCAGCATGGCACCCAGCTGTCTTTCAGAAGTAGTGGAAAACAGCCATGTCTGGCTACTCTTATTGTTCTCTTTGAGACGACCGAACATTTTATTAGGAAACTTTCTCACCATGGAAGCATTGGGGACCCTCCCAAACCTTCCCTTCACCTTCACTGTCGTCACTGTTCTTGCTGAACTTGCCCAATATCTATCTCTCTTCTATTTTGCTGGAGCATTTTATGTATGTATGTATGTATGTATGTATGTATTTTTAAGATTTTATTTATTTGAGAGAGAGGGAGCTAGCACATGTGTGCATAGGCAGGAGGAAGGGCAGAGGGAGGGGTAGGCTCCCTGCTGTGCAGGACCAGGACCAGGACCCTGAGATCATGACCTGAGCCAAAAGCAGGGTGCTTAACCAACTGAGCCATCCAGGCTTCCTTGGATGGAGCATTTTAAGGCAAGCCTCAGGCTTTCTGGCATTTTACCGCTAAGTACTTTAGTACTTGAGTAGACCTCCGAAGAGGATCATCTGCTGACCTAGACTCAATGACATCATCACACATAACATGATCAATACGTGTTCCTTGATACCATCTTAGTCAGTCCACACTCAAATTTCCACTTTGTTCAAAAACTGTTAAGCCCTCAGGGCCACCTTTTCTCCTCTGATTTTGCCCACCTGTTTTGTTGTTGTTTTAAAGAATGCCAGGGGCACCTGGATGGCTCAGATGGTGAAGCATCTGCCTTCGGCTCAGGTCATGATCTCAGGGTCCTGGGATGGAGCCCTGTGTTCAGCTCCCTGCTCAGTGGGGAGTCTGCTTCTCCCTCTCCCTCTCCCCTTGCTTATGCTCTCTCTTTCTCTCAAATAAATAAATAAAGTCTTTAAAAAAAAAAAAGAATGCCATATATCAAACAAAGGTCTGTACTATGCTGTCTCTGCCCGGTACATCTGAAGGGTGTGTTTCCAGGACAGATTCTGGGGCCCCAACATGGTTGACTTCTTTTAGGACATCTGAACCGGGAGGAGATGGTAAAGTCTGTTTTGGAGAAGTCCTCAGATGATTTTTGATGGGCAACCAGGTTTGGAAACCACTGCTCTCTACCACTGTGTTTTCCTTCAGAATGCCCAGGAGGGGACTGGTCACTGCATGTTTGGCATATGACAAGAATTCTCTGGAACCTGTATTTTTAAGACTATTGTTCTACTAACCCCCAGATAAATGTCATATCTGAGAACATTTGTTATTATAACAACATCAGAAAATTACTTTTTGTTTTAATAGGAATGACGAGTGGCTATTGAAATAATGAGGGCCTGTAAATAATATCTGATTACAGGCTCCCTAGACAAATAAGGCTCAGGATGTTTTTCTGGTTGTGGCAAATACACCTTGTTGTTTTATAAAGGTCATGGAAAATGAAACTCCTTCAGGGTTTTCATATTGGCAATAGAATACCATTCTGGAAGGGAATTAAATTAGAATTAAATTTAATTTTACGCAGGTTAATTCAGGGAGCTCAGCCCAACATTTGCAACTCTTAGAATGATATTTAGTCCCGAATGGAACACCAGGTTGAGTAAAACCCAAGTTTAAAAGTGAAACCTTTGATTAACCTTTATTTTTGTCTACATGGCTCTAGACAGCTGCTTGGTGTGTTTTATCTTCCACTTCTCAGTCTCCTCCTCTTAACTGATGCATGGGATCCATGGAGTTTAGTGGGAGGAATACAGCTATATTTTTGAGGCACATGGGGAACGTAAAACCTGAACTTGGTGGTGAGCATATTCTTTGAAGCTATCTTGATTAAAATACTGTCTAGTAGGGCTCCTCCTTGCAGGTCATTTCTTTATTTTTTTAAAAAAGATTTTATTTATTTGAGAGAGAGAGAGAGAGCATACACATGTGAGCATGCGGGGGGCAGGGGAAGAGGGAGAGGGAGACTGAGCAGAGAGCCCGACATGGGGCTTGATCACAGGACCCTGAGATCATGACCTGAGCCGAAGGCAGACACTTAACTGACTGAGCATCCCAGGTGCCCCCATTTTTAAAATTTTTACCCAGTGTTCCTATGACTGTGAAAACTGGAATGACCACCTGTGATAGGGTCATTTTTGGTCTTTTAGTTTTGTGATTTTTTGATGAGAGCCTTGACTACATCAGAATGATACTAAAGAAATATGTTGATTAACATTCTGTTACAAAAATTATTGCTAATTTCTGTCAGGTTCCTTACGAGATACATGCGCAGTTTTGTGAGCAATTGTCATTAGTCCATATACCTTGGTGTTTGCTTTTGTCTGTTTGAAGGTTGATACTGTGAGTATCACAGGGTCAGCCCTTTTGTTTTTCTCCAGTGCCACTGGGCTCGTATCTCTAACAAAAGGTAGTAGTGGTGGTATGGGGGTACGGTCGTCTGTTTACGTATTTCCTTGACTAGACTTGGCATTATCCGGAAGTCAGGAGTCTGGCTTCTCTCTGTGGGTCCAGTCCTTATCCCACCACGCCTGGCAATAAGGCCTTAATTTATATGTGGGGCAGTTAATGAATGAATCATAACTTTGGGTTTTGTGAGTGTGATTGACTGTTTGACTGAACCAACAGACTGTACAATGTAGTCAAATTGCTGACTTTTCACCAAAAAGATCTTGTGGAATACTGCTAATATTTTACATTTGCATAGAAGTTTATTTTCTCAAAGCGTTGTTCTAGTCTGAAAATTTATGTTACTCTCTTTTGATTCTCTCAAAACCACAAGGGATGGAGCTACCAGTCATCTTATTCTAGGGGTGGGACAGCAGATGAAGACAAGTTGCCCCAAATAGCCAAGGATGAGTAGAGCTCCGGGAGAGGCCTGTGGATTTCTCGTGAACATCGTGCCCCACCAGCCTCAGTCCACCGTGCTTCCCTTACACCAGAGTGGGGTGGGAGGTGAGAGGTTGTTCCGGAAGCAGGCGGAATAGGGCTGTATACTGTGAGGGCATCGGAGTGTGTGCAGTGGGATTTCCTCGAGTGCTGCAGAGGTCTAGCTGAGGGCTATGCCTTTGGCAGGCGTTAGCGACGTGGAGAGTTTCCTTCACTCTTTTTGAGGAGCCAGTGTTTCTGGCCCAAAATGTCTACTTGTATGTTTCCTCTGCGGCTGCCCAGTAGACCCAAGAGCACTTGCTCTGCGCTGTTTGTTAAATCCCTGCTGAAGGACCGAGATTGTCAGGTCCCTCCTTCTGGGGGTGGGGCTTGTTGACTCATTACCTCTATACCTGTTGAATCGCTGTCTGCTTCGCAAGTGTCTTTGAGGGTTTCCCCTGCGAAGACTGGAATCAAAGCCTCAAAATCACAGGATAGGTCCATTCTTCTTTTCCTCTTAAAGTATTAGGATCTGTGTCTGATCTTGCTGAGCTGTAAGATTCCATTCTCTAACTGGCTGTGACAGTTGTTACTGACTCTCCTTTTTTGCTTATAAATTAAAAAAAGAAAAACGCTCCAATTATCTGTACCTATTTTAAACAGTACTAGTAGCACAAAAGGTAATTAAAGCATAAAGTGAAAAGTAAACTGCCATCCCTGGTTCCCTAGTTTATGATCCTAGGACCTGTCACCATTACGAGCGTCTTTTGGCTCATTTCAGATAGATGCAGGAGGTATACGAGTCATTGTAGGAGTGACATGTATGAATCATTTTGTATAAGTACATACATATGCAAGTACACAAGCCTTAAAAATTAAAACACTAAGTGTGGCATAATGCACATAACTTTGACCTTATGACTTTGATTTTGAATTGTTATACTACCAAGCATTAAATGGACATACTTAGGAGTTCCTCTCCCTGCTGTTTTAAAGGACACATAGTATTCCATTTTGTGGGGCTAGCATAGGTTTTATCAAACCTATGTCAATGGACTTTTAGGTTGTTTTCAGTCATTTGCTTCTATAGAAATAGCTCCCTCGTTATTTTGGGTTACCCTTGTGATAGTATTTATAGAATAAATTCTAGAAGTAGACTTGTATACTTGAAGCTACCGCATTTTACATTTTGATAGGTGTTCCAAAATTGCCCTCACCCAAAAGGTGCAATTTACACTTCTACCCACAGGGTATGACAACCTGCTTTCCCACCCACTTGCCAACAATATATTAGAAAATGTTTCCATCTTCACTAACTAATATCCTTGTCTTTGAAAAATGTTTGCAAATTGATCTTGTCATAAATTCTCTTCAGCTCTCTCCCCCCACAACTTCCCATTTTTTTCCAGGTACAGAACTTAACTTTATAGGTCTATAGGGCAATTCCTTCTTCCTTTTAAAGAGGCATAGGGTTTTGTTTAATTTCTCAGGCTTCCCTGCTCCTCCATTTACTACCAATCATTACTTTAACTTATTCTTTTAGGATCCTGGAGTGCAAGTGTTCAGTGCCGGAGGCTTTCAAGGTGTTGAGTAAATAAGAAATGGCAGCAAACATTTCTTGTTAGTGAGAGAGAGAATAAAAGGCATGTCACTCAGGGCTTCTGGGTGCAACTTTGGTTCAATTATCTTCAGATGTTTAAAATCAAGGCTGTTTCCAGACCATTTCAAAGAACAGCAGGGCAGCCTGCTGAGAACTGTGTGAAATGAACACCCTGTTACAACTAATTAGTGTTACTGTTTTCCTTGCAGTTGGGAGTGAGAGGAAATATACGAAGGGTGTTTATCCCTTCCTGTAGTAGGAAAGAATTGGGACCCCTGGAAAAGCCTGGAGGGGGACCCAGGGTAAGATGCCTGCACGACTATCCTCCCTCTGCCCAAAGAATGGCTGTGAGTGGTCATGATGCATGGTGCTTATTCGATCCTTGTGCTATGCATGAGCTCTTCAGGTGGTTTTTACAGGAGTCCTAAGACAAATAGTTCATTCAGCTAAATTCAACAAGTATTTATTGAACACTTACAGTGTGCAGATGAGTAAGGAACAGTCCCTGCCCAAGGTCTTTAAAATGTAGGCACAAAGAATAAATGACTAGGTGTTTGGAATTCCTGCAAGATTTTGAGGAGAATGGTGACGAGCTTAGACTGGGTTTCAGTTGTGACTGTGTCCATCCTTGACTGGCTCTGAAAACTCCGGGCAGGTGGCTTAACTTCCCCTTACTTCTGTTTCCTTACCCGTAAAGGTTTGTTTTAAGAATTACACAAAGTCGTTCGTAGTTTAGTGATCCCTTAATGTTAGCAGGTCATCAGAACTGTGCCTGAGGAGGATCCGTGTGATGGTAGCAAATCAGATGATAAAGCGTCGGATGGGGAAAAAGAAGCATGGGGAGATCAGAGCTGAGTCAGGACAGGTCGGTCTGCGTGGCAGGGACAGACACAGCCTGAGTCACCCTCCTTTGTCCTAGAAAAGATGGCCGCCTCATCCCAACTCTCTGCTAGGAAACGCTGAGAGTGCACAGCGGCTCCCCCCAGGTCAGCAGAGGGGACCGACCGATCACACTGTTGTCACAATGATTGTTCATTCAGTCAAGCGTGAACCTTGCAGCCAGACTCCTGGGTGCCAGGAGGCAGAAAGACAGATAAACACAGTCCCCACTCCCAAGAAGACGTACGTCAACAGAGAAATGGAACCCAGGTGATAAGCGCTCCCACGGAGTGTGTGCTGAGTGTGTGGGTGCACAGAGCAGGGGCACCTGACCCGGCCTGGGCTGGGAAGGAGCGAAGACGTCACTCCTAGTTGCTCGATTCCCTCCAGGTGTCCCAGAAGCAGAGCCTGGATGAAGGAGGACCTTGTGTGAATTCCCTATGTCTGCTGGAGCCTCTGCTCTCTGCCGCCCCCACAGCCGATACCACTGCGACCCCCCTTCTTCTGCTCCTGCCTCTGCTGGGCCTGCTGCCTGCAGGTCTCTGGCTACGGCTACCCAGTGCCCATGACAGCAGCGGTAACAAATTGTTCCTCCCTCACACTGACAGGATGAGTTGGACCAAGCCCAGGATGATTAAATTGCACTGCTGTGTGGACCAGACTTCGGTTCCAGCCGGCCCTCCCCCCTTCAGAGCGATGCCTAGCAAACATTTGATTGAGTCAGAGTGGCCACTGGTCCCCGTTTCCTCATGCCTGCTCAGCTTTGGAACATGAAGGCCTGATCCTGAGGGAACACTAGCCTGCTTGGGGGGGACTGTGTCACGTCCTGTAAATTACAGCCCTGTGCTTCCTGCCCTGGCCTGTGTTCCCGAGGTCCTTCCCTTCATTCTACAATTTGGGCTCCTGGTTACCCTGTGCTGCTGTACAAACTCTGTGCTTTTTGGACCCGGCTCCCTCTTTTGGGGGTCTTGGGAAGCTGGTAGCTGCCTATACCAAAACCTGGAGGAGCTCCGTCACTGAATCTGGTCACCCAAGTCAGTCACCTCTAAGGTTAGATGGGGGAACTGACTGGTGGCAAGTGCGGTGAGGAGCTACAGATGTTCTTGGCCTCTGATTTGCATTGTTGCTTCTGTCCAGTTGCAAGAATGTCCTGGAGTCCTGAAACCAGAGCTTCCTGGCGTGAATCAGATGGAACTCAGACTGTATGGAAGGTGGCAAGTTTTGCAGTGCAGGCCTACGGGGTGTACTTGGGCAGAAAGTCACGTCAGGCCCGTAAACAGCAAGAAGGAGAGGCCGCCAAAAGCAGAGGCAGAAATAGCGGAGGGGTCCCCTCATCCAGCCTCACTCAGACCCTCTAGCTCCTGCCAGATGCTCCGCTCCCTTGCTCTGCCTTCCTGCTTTCTCTTCTTTATTTTTCTTTCTCTCTCCAAGTTTTGTTTTGCTCCAGGGACTCCTCAGCTGGCCTGCAGGGCTGCAGTTGGCTTGATGATCTAGGAGTTGCTGGGTCTCCTTTTAGAGTGCAGGAGAGAGGCAGAGAAAGCTGGTCTCCTCCACGGAATTCTCCTCTCTGGGAAGCCACGGGAAACATGCCTCTCTGTTCTACCCCGAGGCAATATATTCCAGGTGTTTCTCCTACAAGGAGGAGAAATTGGCTCCTAACTCAAGTCTTAATCACAGTGTTTTTGGAAATGTTGAATTTGTTGCAGACACGTGTTTATTCTGGTTTTGAAGTCAGAGTTCATCTCTTTCTCACTTGGGCTGGAGGTAGCTCTGGTGGCACCCTGAACTGAGTTCATTCTCTATTTGAGGATGATGAATTAGGAGCCTGGTGGAGGACTGACACGGTTCTGCAGAGCGCAGCTCTGCCTTTTGCTAGTGCTCAGGGTGGCAGGGCGATTTTAGGAGATGGGTAAAACACACAGCAATCAAACAGGTACGGCCGCCACGGTAACTCCAGGGAGGGCTCAGCCCAGCTTGGCACCGACGGCGTGTTTTCCAGCTACAGAGACTGGAGCCCCTCCAGTGCTGACAGAGGTCAGGTTCTGGAAATATCAAGGACCATCATCTCTCAGGCACCAGCCCGAGACACCTCGTACATTTCATGTTCCGATGCAGGAGTGCACCTGGCAGACCACAGCTTCCTGCCTTCCGGCAGGGAGAGCTGATGGTCTCTCGCGCAGATGTCTATAAATACAGGCTCTCAGGCGCCTGAAAGCTTTCTGGCAGTGGGGCAGAGGGACTCCTTTCCAGCCCAGCACTCTGAGGTGGGAGGACTCCGTGAGATAAATACGGGAAGCCCCAGTCCCGCTCCTGGTGTGGACCCTTCCTTCATCCGCCCCACCTCCCCTCTCTTCTTCATCCCTACCTTCTCCCTCCAGGGAAGTTACCAGAACCTGCATTTACTTTCCCATTATGTGTATATGTCTAAGGGAAGATGACTGGGAGGATGTCTCTTCTCTGAGCGAGCCTCCCTGTTAAGCAGTATGAGTAATACCTGGCCACTTAGCCCTGTCTTCGACTCCCCCCGCCCCCAACCTGCCATTTCACTTACTGCTCCAACCTCTATCTTGCCCCTCCCCCCACCCCTGCCCCGTGAAGAGACATCTGTTTAATATTTCCCTTCTTTGGAACCAGGCCATTGGAAAGCAGATGAGGCAGGGCTGGCCAGGTGGAATTGGCAGGGAGTTGGTGAGCACCTCAATATTGCCTAACAAGGCAAGACATTGGTAGAACACAGGCCAGGAACCGTGGGGATTTGGCTACTCTGCTGCGGGAGGGCAGGCTGCTGGCAATATGTGAGGATATTGAGAGGGAAACAGTGTTCAGCCCTAGACTGTGTTTTCCAGGGCAGGGCCAGTGCTCGGGTGAGGCAGTGCTTACCTCGCTATCCAGGTAAGTAATGTTTAAGTGCAATATTAAATTAATCAAGTTTAATGTGAAAAAATCCATGGTGAGCTAAATATCAAACTCTTGAAGCGACCGTAGTACCGATCCTGTCTGTCTTAGTCAACTCGGGTTGCCACAACAGAGTGCAGACGGGGCGGCCTAAACGACAGACATTTATTTCCCTCAGTTTGGAAGGCTGAAGTCCAAGATCAAGGTCCAGCAGAGTCAGTTTCTGGTGACAGCTCTCTTCCTGGCTTGCAGTTGGCTGCCCTTTCCCCGTGTCTGCATATGGTGGAAATAGAGGGAGAGAGAGAGACAGAGCATGCATACCAGTGAGAGCGTGCACTCTGGTGTCTCTTCCTAAAAGGGCACTAATCCCATTATGGGGGCCCCATCCTCATGACCTCCTCTAGCTCTAATTATTTTTCCAAGTCCCCATTTCCAAATACCATCACATAGGGGGTTAAAGCATGAGCATACAGATTATAGGGGACACAAACATTCAGTCCATAACACTGTCTTTATTTAATATTTGGATATTTTGTTCATCACTGATTTTTGTATTAATTTTTATTTTTAAAAATATCGCATTAAAATATTGTGTATTTTGATTACAGAGTTTTCGGTGCTACCTTCAATGTTGCCTTACTCACCTCATCCTTGTCCTGGCCCTGCTCTAGGGAAACTCCAACACCTGGATCTGGGGAAGGGGCATTGTGTCAAGGCATCACCCTGAGCTAAAGGCTGATCACTCATTGGATTGGTCCAGTGCTGACCAAATTCTTCATTTTCTTTTTCTTCCTTGATTACTGTCAAGGGTAGGGTTGCATTTTCAACACTTAATTATTTCTGTTGTTCCCTAGGACTTTGCATTTCATCCAATACTGCAATAGTTAGTTAAATGTAATGTTCTGTAATCAAATATAAATTTTAAAAAGATTTTATTTATTTATTTGAGAGAAAGACAGAGACAGAGCATGGGGGGGGGGCGTGCAGAGGGAAAGGGAGAAGCATATTGCCCAATGAGAAGGGAGCCCAATGCAGGACTGGATCCCAGGACACCAATCATGACCTGAACCAAAGGCAGAGGCTTAACCAACTGAGCCACCCACGGGCCCCAGTCAAATCTCATTTTAAAAATTTCTCATATGAATGGATATAGTCAGGAACCAGGGAACCCATTCTTGAATCTTCAGCTTTATTAGGCAAACTTCTGCTGTAACTTCCATAATTTTGGTGTGTCTGCAGAGTTAATCTAATTTTAAAGATTATAAGTGTATTTTTAGCTCTTGGATAATGTGATTTTTTTTTCCAAAATCTTTTTTAAAGTTTCCCCAAATTAAATATTTTTTAAACTTTTGATTTTGACATAATATCAAATTTGCAGGAATGTTATAGGAACTATTCAAGGGATTATTGTCCATATACTCTTTACTCAGCTTCACTAATTGTTTATATTTTGCCTCATTTGTTTTCCCTTTCTCTTTGTGTATACATGCACACATAAACGAACACACATAGATATGAGCAAACACATGTATGAATGCACACAATACGTATAAGCATAGACCTACACATACATGTACACACATATATATATACATATGATACATATAAATATATAATTGTTTTCTGAAACATTCCTTAGTAAATAGGAGACTTCATTCATTGATACAATCTGTTATACAACCCACAGTCCATATTCAGTTTTCACCATTGGTCCTAATGTTCATGACAGCTGTTCCTTTTTCCGGGATTCAAGATCTAACCCAACATCTTGCATCAACTTTGGTTGTCAAATTCCTTTAATGTCCTTTAATCTAGAATAGTTCCTCAGACTTTCCTTGTCTTTCTTGACCTTGTTAGTTTTTGAAGGGCAAAGTTCCTTTGTAGCCTGTTCCTGAGTTTGGTTTGTCTGATGTCTTCTCATGTTTAGATTCAAGGTTATGTGTCTTTGGCTGGAACACCACAGAATGATGTATCCTCAGTTTACCATATTGAAAGCCCATGATAGTGGTTTATTCTAGTTTTGGGGATGCTGACTTCCTTTTTTCTTTCTTTCTTTTTTTTTTTTGAGAAGACATCACCCAGCTGCTTTTTTTCCCCTCCCATTTGTATTGAGATTTCACTGACATATAACATTGTGTAAATTTTAGGTGTACAATGTCATAATTTGATATATGACTATATTGTGGAATAATGGCCATGATAGGGTTGATTGTGCCATCTTGGTGATATTCCCTTTGGCTGCTTGGTTCAGGTAGTGCCAGACAGTTCTCTCTACCATAAAGTTAGTTTATTCTCTTTTAAATTAATAAATAATTTATAGAGAGTTATTTTGAGACTCTGTGTTTGGTTCCTAATCACACTTTCACCCATTTGTTTAGCACCCACTGATGATTGTTTTCCATTTTTGTTTAGTTCAGAGTATTAAAAAACATATTCTTGAGATTTCTTCTTTGATTTATATGTTGTTTGGAAGCATGTTGTTTACTTCCCAAGGATTTGGGGATTTTTCCAGCTCTCTTTCAGCTATTGATTTTTAGTTTAGTTCCATTATGGTGTTCAAGCAGACACTGTGGGAGAAGGGGAGTATTCTGTAGTGTCCTGTGATTGGGGCACAGGTGAGCCTGTGCTCCTGGACCATGAACTTCATCAGTCCTCTCGGGTTCCTCCTCTCTCCCCTGTGGTTGGGACAGGATGGCTGGAGGGGGGCCAGAATTGTGACACTTCCCTTCCCCAGGTAGGTTAGGCTCGGGAAAATAGTTTCTTCTGAGGGTGGGCCTTGTTGAGGAAAGAATGTTGTGGTATATTTCAGAAAAATATATTTTTCTCCCTAGACTGCAAACATGAGGAGATTTTTCTTTGCTAGTTGCTATGAAGAGCTCCTGGCAGAGCTCCTGGAGGTAAAAGTCACCCAAGTGTGGGAGCCCTCTAGGATCGAGGCCCCCTGGAGTGTCTAACTCTCATACTTGTTCTGGTCGAGCCTCTAGCAATTTGTCCATTATAATCAGGTTTTCTGACCCTGACACCATTCCTGTAGGGGTTTGTTCTTTTGGGTTTCTGTTCTAGTAAGTTAAGAGTCTCAGTATCTGCCTGTCCATCTCCAGTTCTGGGGGTGGGACGGGGAGTGGTTTGTGCTGTGATCTTGTTTCTCTGACATATTCCAGGGGAATTGTTGACCTTTCAGTTTGCACAGATTTTTAGTTGCTGTTAGGGTGGAGTGATGACCTTTAAGCTCTTTATATGCTGGCCTGGAAACTGGAAGTCCATTGATGATTGTCTTTTTATCTCCATCCTTCCTTCTGCTTTTATTAGCTGGTCTTCTAGTACAAAGAAGAGCTAATCTTTTTTATTAGTGAGTTAAGTAAAATATTTATGTATTTATGTATTTATTTATTTAAATGGACTCATGGACTCCTAGGTTCCTATATCATTTAAAGGTTTATAACCTGTTCTTATTTATTTTGATACTCAGATCACTCCTGATTTGGCCAGTGGATGTCTTTTCCAATTAGCCTTTGTATGCTTTGATGTGTTCCCATTTTTCTTTGAGCAATTTCTTACTCTCTGATGCAACATGATATTGCAGGCTTGTCTTGCACTTTTCCTGCTCCAACCCTAGAACAATATAATTAAATTTTAATACATCAACTACTTTATTTTTTGGAGATGATATTCTAGATGAAGATAGAGGTTGGATTCCATGTTATTTATTAGGTTCATTGTACTAGACACTATATTCTATGTGTGACGTCATCAGCATTTCCAATGAAAAGGTGTCATCTGTTAGTCTTCTTCTTTGACTCTATTGTTCTTCTTTGGTTTAGCATTCCAGGTCTGGGTATGATTTGCACAGGTGTATTGATGTATCATTTTCATTTAGGTAATTGTTTTATTTGGGTGTATTTGTTAAGAACTGCAATTAACCCCCCCCCCCCAGTTAACTCAATATATCTAGTGATGTTTGGTTCTATGATTAGTTCTTGTTGATTCTCTAGAGCATAAAATATGGTCCCTGCTCCCAAGTAGTTTATATTCTAGTTGGGAAGGCAAGAAGAGCCTCCATTAAGCCATGGCAAATGCCACATGAAAGTGTATAAATCATCACTGTATTACATGGGTGCCAACAGTAAGTCTGTACTAACTCTTAATGGAAGCGGATGGAGAAGGCAGCAAGACCCCACAGCTCATATAGGACAGGAAGTCTTTGCAGACCTTGGATGAACTCTGCACATTTGCCTTGCCTAGAAAGATGAACTGTTTCATAGATGACCTTTTAAACCTGGGCTATGAATCTCAGTGAGACGCACATAGGGAAGAGTAGGCTGCCTTAACTGTCTTGGGTCTCACTGAATTTCCACGCAGAAGAATTCCTTTGAGCCTTGAGCAGGGTAATGGAGTTAAAGTAGGAGAGCATGACCTTATGACATTCTCTGCCTTTATTCACTCCTGATTGTTCTAGAGCTGGAAGCTCTGAGCTCTTGTGAGTGATGTTGCCAGACTTGCAGAAAGGATATTACCTAGCAGAAAAGCATGCCAAAGTTTTTTCCTGGCCCAATAATTGTATATCTCCATACTGCCTACACTCAAGGTTGTAAACACCTTGGGGACAGGAGCTCTGCATTGTTTGTATTGGCATCTCCTATTGTATGTGGATAGGAGTTATTCATGCATTGATTGTTTTTCTGAAACAACTGCAACTATTTTATGATGTGTGACATGGGAGATACAGTGATGAGATTTGTTGAATTGTGCAAATTTATAGTTTGTGTGTGTGAGTGTGTGTGTGTGTGTGTGTGTGTATGTTAGCTTATACTTGTGGCCCTGGAGTGGTTCTAGACGTTCTTTTGTTGAAGCAAAATCACTATAGCAATTCCAGACTTCACTTTTCCTAAACATTTTTTTTTTCTTAACCACATTGTTCCTTTTTTTTTTTTTTAAAGATTTTATTTATTTATTTGATAGAAGATACAGCAAGAGAGGAAAAACAAGCAGGGGGAGTGGGAGAGGGAAAAGCAGTCTTCCCACTGAGCAGGAAGCCCTAAGTGGGCCTCAATCCCAGGACCCTGGGATCTTGACCTGAGCCAAAGGCAGTCACTTAATGACTGAGCCACCCAGGTGCCCCACCACATTGTTCCTTATTTAAAAAGCAGATGGCCTTTTAAAAGAAAGGGGTACCTGTATAATGAAAAGTCTCTTTTAAATAAAAATAGAACTATGACCTTGATGATCTTCAGCATTGAACTCTAGGCAAACCTAAAGCAAGAGAGGCCTTCCTGGCAATCCTCAGATGAAAACATGTAAGTGACTTCTCTGCTGCCCATGAAGATGGCTCCCGGAGAGATGGTTTACATTTTTTATGCTCCCTTCTTAGGCCATATTCTTGGGCCCAGTGAAGCCTGAAGCTTGGCATCTCATAATTCTTCCAGCCAGGAGATGCTTGGGATTCTGCCCCCTAAATGGTAGGGGTAGGCTCTGGTAGAATTCCAGGGCTCTACTGGATACGGACTGATCACCTCATGCAGCCCTCACAGCTGGGATGCCCGTGTACACCAACTTTGGAAACCAGCAGTTGAATTAAGGAAATCCCCCAACTTGAAATGAATATCAGCTTGAGTTATTAAGCCCAGAAATACTTCCTGTCTTTGAGATTTGCTGGTAGGCCATGCTTGCCTTAAGTTAAAAGGGTCAGGTTTTCCCGTAAGCACTTGAGCTTGAGCTCTCTTGCTATTTTGGGTAATCACCTCTCCACACACATATGCTTAATCAGGAGCGGGAGCAGAGGGAGTTTCGTCAACTTTGTCCTGGGCTGCATTAGGATCCCTTCCTTGGCCAAGTGAGTACTCTTGATGAGTTTGCCCCCTTCTGTGATCATGTTGTAGGGCTTTTGATTAGACATTGTTGTACGTAATCCAGCCCCATGTTAACAGGCATTCCTCCAAGTGACGACAAGATCTGGCCTGCAGTGGATGATGGCTCTCCCCTGGGATCTCCTGGGGACAGGCTGGTGCTTTTAGAACTGCCGTGCGCCTTGATCTTAATTTATCTGTTGTATTCAATGTCATTGGAAGCCAGGAAAAGGCCAAATAGCTGACCTCTGTTCCAAGGCTGTGATATTGCACCCACTCCAAGCTTCCTTTGATCCGGCTTTGGCAAGCCAAGTAGGGGAACTTCTTGGTCCCTGAAGGTTCATCTGACTTTGTCCATTTGTGACATTTAGTCATCAAATTACAGTTTGATGTGGTGGCAGGTTGGAGAAAAAGAAGGCTTTGACAGTCTACTAGAAAGTAGCTGATCAGATTGAGGCTTTTTCAGGTGTCCACAGGAAGATTAGTATTCCCCCCAGTCATCACCTGGCTGTCATGTGACATGAGGGATAGGACACTAGGCTTTGTTTGGGCTTCCTGGTTTGAGACTTGGAAAGGTAGGCAAAGCCATTATACACAGTCCACAGTGTTGATGTTAGGACTACTCCCACTCCAAATACAGACCATTCCTTGGCCTTTTTAGAGTGTTTACTTAGAGTGAATCCAAATTTGCTGAAATAATGTCTACCTTTGTAGGGGGCAGGAAAATAGATCCCAAGTTTTATTGAAAAAATTTCATGGAGAGAATTGTTGACTTACTTGAGCATGAAGGTCAATAAATTGGAAAGAAAAAAAGAAAGAAAAACTTGAAACAGCCTTGTGTGTAAGGTATTAGTGCTGAGTTAGGAAGACATGAGTTTCAGACAATTCCCATATGTGTAACTTTATACATATTATGGGCACACGGCTTTGCTCATGCATCTTCTGTTACCATCCGAAGTCTTATTGTGGGAACCGTGAAATAGTGAAACTGCATTTTAAAATGTGTTTTATAATTAGAAGCAGTGGCCTTGATGAATTTTGTCACAAAAATCAAGTGTTCAAGAGAACACTCTCAGTCTTAAAGAGAATAGTCCAGAAAACAGTCGCTAGCTATGTGGAAAAATGTCAGGTCTGGGTCTATATACTTTTAAAACAACAACAACAACAAAGGAATGCCTCCTTTTCTCCCAGCCTCCTTTTGGGGCTGCTTTCTCTGTTTCTCTGCTGTTCTAAGATGCTTGAGCTGAGGGTGGATGGAAGTGGCTGGGAAATATACCATTCCTTAAAGTGCTCAGAGTCTTTTCCTGGTGGTGTCCTGTGCTTGGTACTCTGAAACAAAGACTTTCAGGTAAAAGAAGTCCTTGATTTCTGGTTTTGTGTTTTTTTTTTTTTGTTGTTGTTGTTTTTTTTTTTTTTTTTGGTGGGCTCTAGGGCAAGAAAAAAGTCTTTATCAGCCTGCTCAGAGCTAAACAGTAACTGTGGTTCTGTCTGTGGCGCCTCCTGTGGCTAGCCCAGCTGGGAAGGTCAGCCATTCTTCACGTGGGCACCCAGGATGGGCATTTGTAGGTGTTCAGAGCTACGTTAGGCCAGGCAGCCAGGGAGGCAGAGGTATTCAACACCTGGAACTGCTGGTTGGCTCCAGGATTGTAACAAGGCTTATAAAAGGGAGTGCTGAACAAGGTTGTCTCTTCATAAGGGCCCATCTGAGACCTGAGAGTCTTGGTTTCAGCCTGAGGACCTGGTTAGTTTTAAGCACAGAGAAACTTGCTCCTTGTAGTACACTTACATCTTCTGAAGGCACTGCTCGAGAGTCCCGTTCAGGTTTCCGACACTGCTGGGGATGGGGCCCTCTCCCATGTGCAGCAGGGATGGCACAGAACAGAGAACCCTGTAGGGGCTGTAGGTCTGGTGAAGCATCAAGGCCCACGTAGGGATAGGAAGCATTGGCATCAAGCTGGTAAACTTTGGAGTGTGTGGTGGGAACTGGTAGTGATGGGAGCAGAAAGCAGTTTTGGTCTAGGCCAGTGGTGACCTTCAGGCTCCCCACTGGGATCAGGAACAATGGGGTGTTGCAACCAAGGCCATGAGGCAGAGCAGAGAATTGTACCTGCGTGGCCATAGGTGAACTTTAATGACCGCCAAGGAGGGCTCAAGGGCCATTTGGAGACCCTGCCAGCCAAAGTGGGAGGACCAGGCCTGGGATTCCACAGATTTGCTCCAGGCTCGGAGCCAATGATTGGTATTATCATTACTCAAGACCTCCCTGATTCTTATTCTGAGGTACTGAATGTGAGCACTGTGGGGGACTCTAGTCAATGTTAGGGTCTACGAAGAATGTAGAACACCAAGTTAGGCAGGGACAGTATCACCTACCGTGGAGACATAAACTCCCTCCCCATGCTTTTGTTATCTTCTGACAGCTGGAATTTGGACATTTCTAGCCTTTGAGCAAGGAGATTCATTTCTCTACCATTAAGGAAACTTATTCCAAACTAGGTCTTTTATGACATTAGGGATGTAGTTCTTTTTTTTTTTTCTCCCCTAGTCATTTGCTTTCTGGAATATTCCACCCTTATTGTACATAGCTAGAGGACATCTGAACAGTGTAATGATTTTTTATCTGTTCTTAAAAATTTACATTGGTTGTAGTGTGAACATGGCTCATGGGTGCTACTTTTTTGGGTGGCATAAATGCTAGCACTCATTCAGAGTGCCCCTGTGACATGCTTGGCTTTCCTGTTTTGACTGCCTCCTTTGGCAGAGACCCAAGGTCACACATGCTGAGACTGAGAATGACCTGCCTGGTCCTCCAATGAGAAATAGGGAGCACACCATGCTTTCATGCCAGCAAGCCATGAGAAATTGAGGCTGTTCATTCTTACTCTTGTTGATAATAGTGAACTCTCTGTGGTCTCCTGATTAATGCTTACCTCTCGGAGGATGAAGGGCGGGCTCAGAGTCACCAAGATATGAGTATCAGTCTTTAAAAAAAAAAAAAAACAATATATAAAAAAAAAAAACCTGAAAATGCCACAAAACAGCAGCAGCAAAAGCACAGCAGATGTCGGGTAGCTCAGGCCTGTGCCAGTTTAGACAGGCTTCTCTGGGAAGGCCTTGGGCCGGGTGCTCTTTGTGGAATTTGCTCTGAAGGAAGGTATTAGTGACCAACGCAGCAGGTGGCAGATTCTTCAATGGTCCAACACGGCTCTGGCCTCCTTAAAAACGAGACCACATCATGTAGGCCCCAAGGATACATGCAGTGGGAGGTTCTCTTCTTGCTGGTGGGTCTTGGCTCTGCATTAGACAGCTTCTCCTTGGGTCCATCATCCTCAATCCTTCTTTGTCGCCGTCTCCCCATGGAGAGCACGTTAGGCGTGGCCTTGCCCGAGGAGGCTGTCCGGGAATCTGTCCTTCACCAGCCGCATATGCCGCACCCCCAAAGCTGCGTGACTGTTACAGCCCAGCGCTGCTTTATGTTTCTGTCCTGGAAGAGCAGCCCTTAAATTTTTTTTTTTTTTTTTGGAAGTTGTGCCACTTTTTCCTTCAGCCTCCATACCCACTTCTGCCAGTTGTGCCATTTGGCCAGAATGTGCCAAATTAAAAGTTAAGAATTTTATTGTGTACTCATGCTAAGGGATGGTTTTTCAAGCCAGCTATTAGGATGTCATCTCCTATCTGTATATTTTAAATGCAAATATATGTCAAGAGCCACAGAATAGAATACTGGAAATTAGGACTGTTTTAGAGAATCTGGGCTGGGCGGGGGGGTGGGTTACTGCAACCACAGGGCTAGAAAAGAAGTTCAAGATCATTTTTGCCTCGAGGTTGTTTGGAGATTTTGTGAAACTCACTGAGAAAGGCCTGAACTGTTTCAGTTTAAAGCACCTGTGTTTTCCTTCTGTGTGCTCCTAGTGTTCAGGGTCCTAGCAGTCTAGACCACCTTGCCACATTGAACCAGTACAGCCCGAGAGGCAGAAAATGTAGCAGCTGCTTCTGTTACCCTCGGCCTCAAAGGCTGAGGCTAAGGACCTCACTGCTAGGTGCCTGCCAAGGCCTTTGGCTTTCTTGAATGACTTGATCACCCACTGATGTTTCAAGGCTGGGTGCTCCCCAGCTGGAGCTCTGAAAATGCTTGCATGGCATCCCTAGAGAAGGAAACTAACTTGAAAGAAACTCTCACAAAGTAAATCACCAGGACCGGATGGTTTTCATCCAAGAGCTGGGGAAGGAAATGAAGTGTGAAATAGCACAGATACTGATGAAGACATTAGTTCTCCATTAAAACCACAACTGTGTCAGAGCAGAGGAACTTTGCTAACATGATGACCTTATTGCTAGAGGATAGAGATTAGTGGCCTATCTGCTGCCTCCAGAAGACCTGGTCTACTTGGAAAGAATGGCACAAAATATGAACAATAGCACGATAGCCTTTATTCCCCTAAAGCAGGTAAGAGGGACAGTGTGCTGATTCATGTGTGATAGCATTTTAGTAGAAGCCTTGGAATAAATATAATAGTGAGTATGTCACACATAGGCTGCTGTCCCCTATTTCTGTGCCCTTGGCACACATTGCTCATCAATCTGGTGCTCTTCCCTTTGAACCTGGAGTCTCACGCTCCTCAGTTCTGTGCTCCTGACTGCCACCATCAAGTGACCACAGTTGACATATGTGTTAAAACCCATTTTCCCTCCTTGCTTAAGGATATGTATTTTTTTTCATGGACCACATGGTTCATAATTAAATTATAAAAAATGACAAGAAGGAAGACTTTCACAGGTAGTTTAGTTTAAGAACAGGACAAGAAACATATCACATGCTTTCTTCTAAAGGCTGAGTTAGCAGAACATCCATCTCCACAAATAGTTTTGCGAGAACTGAATCCAGATGCATAATCCCAGCTCAAATCTCAGTAGGGTCTTTCCGGAGGGAAGAGATGTCACTTCCTCTTTGGCAACAAGCAGCAGGCTCCAGAAAGTTCTTTTGAGGAATGAGAATCAATAGCAGCATCCTTCCTTAGGTATTTCCTCGCAGAGTTTTTAAACGTTGTTGAATCCAGCCACAATAGCAAGTCGTTAGAGCAAAGAAGTGAGGTATGCTTTGAGAGAAGAGCTACACTGAAGTCCAGAGAGAAGAGAGACAGGAATGTTAGACTTTGAAAAAGCTCAGTAACTTTACAGAATACTTGGAGTTTTGCTGGGACTGGCCTTCATTTCACACTAAGGGAGCAGAAGGCCAGTTCTGCTGCAGGTCTGGGAAGCCCATGGGCCTATCCACAAAACATTTTGTCATTGGAATGAACAAAGCCTCCTGTCACTGATAATGACAAAGTGATTCGGCTATAATAACAGTCTACAGCCTAGTGATCTCCATATAAAGGGGTCCGTGATGGAGCAGATCTCCTAGAGTGTGTAATGTGATCTGATCATTTAAAGAAAACTACCTGTGTGCTGTGTTAGGTAGGGGACGGGCTGTTTTCCTTGATCGGTGAAGAGACGCTGTATGCTTTGATTAACAGAGAATCAGAATATAGTAAAGTGCCTACATAGCATGGAGAGCCCCTAACTCTACCATGATCTCTCATTGATAGTTCAAGAACTTGTCGTGTTGTGAGGTTATCACAAGGGCGATGGCCCAGTGTGGGAGCTCAGGGGCCACAGTGGCAATGATGTGATAGGATCCACTGGACAGCAGACATGGGCACTAGTCCCCACCCCGCCATTAGGGACCCAGGCACCTTGCTCAGATCTAGCAGAATCCTAGGTCATGGGATGAGATGCTGGGGAGGGCATTTTGTCTAGATCCCTGCTTCAAGGAGCTAGGGAGTCTCATCAAGTCTGTTTTCAGGAAGTAGTTGCTTAGCAAGAGTAAGTCAAGTGCATAACGTGTGGGAGGCCTGGGGGAGTGAGAGGAGACAGTGCAGGCTCCCAGGCAGCAGACCTCACGTCACATTTTGCTTTTGCTTCGGAGCCTCAGTTTCCCATTTTTTAATCCGTGTGGACACATCAATGAGGGTTTACCACGGTCTTTCAAGCACAGGGAGAATTCTCTGCAGGTTAAATGATGAAATGTGGTGCTGATGACCTAGATTTCGAAGGCACATTGTAATTGATAAAGTGCTTTCATCCGCATGATTTCATCCTGCTGAGGACTCATCAAGTGGGATAAGCAGTGGGATTCCTTATCCACTTTCTACAGATGCCTCAGCTGACACTCAGTGGGACACAGTGGCTTCCTTAAGGTCATAACCAAGGTCAGAACCAGGGCTCCAACTCCCGCCTTCTGGTCTGAATCCAGGGTTCCCTTTCACCACAGAATGACAGATAATGGAGAGTTTACTCTATTTATCATTCACTTTTGTGACAGCGGAGTCTTCCGCGTCACAGCATGGTAAAAATAGACTCTGAGGGCAAGAGAGTTCTCAGTAGCAAACAAACTGAGCTCACCAAAATGTTCTCGTGGGCAGGCTCAGTTGCTGTGGCCTTTAGGAAAGCCTTGGCAGGCCTGCAGTAGGCAATGTCACCTACTCACTGTGCCCAGTCTTCCCTGAGGAGCTGCCTCCTGCTGGGATTGCCCTAGAGGACACAGGGTGGGGGGTGGGGGTGGGGGGCAGAGATTGGGAGAAGGGTTTCTTCTAAGGCATGGGAGCCACTGACCTGGAGCCCATCCCTGGTGAGGGATGACTGTGTGTCCCACAGTAGCAAACTTACTGTGGTTTTAGCACACAGAAGGAGAAATGGCCTGGTGAGCCTGGGCCTCCTTTGTCAACTGAGGATTTTCTGAGGGGCAGGGGGAAGGAGAGCGAGGGGGTATGAATGAGTCAAAGCAGCAAGGCTGAAGAAAAAGTCCCATTTCTTTCACTTAAAGATAATTTTTAATTCCTTCTATCTTCCCAAATGATTAAAAAAACACATTTATACATACATGTATATGTGGTTAAAATGCAGATAAATAAGAAATAAGGAACCATACAGAGAAAGTTTAACACTCACAGGGAAACACAACCACTTTGTCTTTGTGAGGGAGACAAAGAACTTGTTTTTGTGAAGATGCCCTGCTGGTATTCTGTGTCGTATTTTAAATATTTCTCCTGAAAATATCTGGTGAAGGGGAAATGCTTTACATTACAGCAGAAGAACTTAAAAATTAGACATGTTCCCCACTTGGAGAAAGCCTCTCAAACCAGTGGTCCTCATCCTTTTAAAGTCATGGATTGCTTTGAGAATCCCATAAATACCATACATTCTCTTCCCAGAGAAATGCAAGTTCTTACAAATTTAGCCTATGACTTTAGGTCATATGAAACCCCAAAGCCCTTCCACTGACATTAGGTTAATAGCCTCTTCCTTGAAAAAATTAGAAATTAATATTTTACAAAACAATTTTTCCTTTTTAAAAAGATTCACTGCATGCAGTTGAGATGGTTATAATTAAAATGTATGTATACAGCTAGTGTCACACAAAATATTCTGATTTCTGTGAAGTTATACTGTGAAGTAGTCTATAACATTTGTATTTTCCATCTGTAGTCATTGTGCATTCATATATGCATATATGTGAAGCATAGAGCTTACTTAAAAATACGTATACATATATTTATATATATATATATAATGTATACACACACACACACACACATATATTTTTAAGTAAGCTCTATGCTCAACATGGGGCTTGAACTCATGACCCTGAGATTAAGAGTTACATGCTCCACTGACTGAGCCAGCCAGGTGACCTCACACACACTTGTAATTTTATCTCATTTTTTATGAATTCTTTTAAAGATGGTGCATAGTGTGTACTCCATTGTAATTTCTATCTGATAACACGTGATATTTGGTATAATAAGGAAAATCTGCCTTCACTGTTAAATCAGTTTTGATTACACATAGAATATGGTATATAAAGTAATATTTTAATAGGTACAACAGCCCAAATGCCATCAATGAGATCTCATCATTCAGACTTGTGAATTCTGGGAAAAAATTACTTCCATATGTTCCTAAAACTACTTAAGATTTTTGATTGGTTGGTGGTCTGTTGATTCTAAATATCTGACCTGTCAAAAACTGCCATCTTTAAACTCCAGTGATGCAAAGAGGCTCAGAATTAGCCAGGGCTGAATTTATTACAGAACAAAGGGAGGTGATGATTAACATACCCATCTGAGCAGTAGGGGGGAAAATAATCCTTGAATGGATTAGATGCCATGATCCCCAAACCACGTTCTCTGAGTGTTGGGTCCTTGCCCAGAAATGGGGAGAGGCCAAACCCTGATGCCTTTTAAATGACAGGGTATCTCCATGGGACTCTAGTCAGGGACACTGGTGCAGAGGGTTGAGGGTCAATGAGAAAAAAGCCTTTCTTTCTCCAGTGCTCCAGTGGAGCTGAGGACTAGACCCACTCCATGTGCAGTAACCCTCAAAACTGTCAGCCAACCCAATTAGTGTTATTCAATTATCAGTCTGCCTGTCTGGGTGGAGATTACATTCAAGTGTAAATAAAAGAAGGTTGTTTTTTTTTTTTGTTTTTTTTTTAAAACCAGTAACTAGGAATAACTTCTATTTTTTTTTTTTTTTTGACTCCAGTAGGCTACTTTCAAGATGGGCATAGAGGCTGCCAAGAAGATGAAGTGAATTATTATGTACTGTCCCCTAAGAAGTTAAGAGTCCTAGGCAGTCTCTCCCTGTTCACTGGCAACATCTGGTAGATTCTGTGCATCCCCGGGGTATAATTCTAGGGAAATGTATGTTTGTAAGAATAGTCCATGGACAGACCACTAAACCTATTTTCTGACAGATTTTCCCACAATTCTCTCTTTCCTGTAACACGTCTTACAAGCTTTATAAAAAAGGCTGGATTTTACAACAGGGTGAAATGGTAGCATTGACAGAGATTGAGTCTCTGAGAAGGGCCTCCAGCAGATGGGGACCCTCATGAGAAGGAAACAGACCATTTGGAAAGTCCTTTTGACCCTCATCCTCTGGAGGGAATCCCAAGCCCAGGTGCTCAGGAAATCTCCTGTCACTCTGAGATGGGCTAGAACACAGTGCCATGCCCCAGGCTTCTAAATACAGTTCAGGCTGGGTCATCATGACATGCCGAGCTGGCACCACGATGGGGATTGAGTGGGAACTGTGACAGTGCTTAAATGCCACGGCCCTGGGGCTCCAAGTCTTCCTGGGCTGGGACAGGGAGAGGGAGTGAAGAGCCTTATGGGGAGGAGGGTGAGAGCAGCTTTGGCAAGGAAGTCCTGCTACCTCAGTGACAGCACCGCTCCTTCGGAGAGCAGCAGACACCCGGCAGCCACACACCAGCTATTTTAGAAGCTGTCCGTGTCTGAATTGCTGACACACTTGGAGGACACTGTCTCTTCAAGAGTCATTCTGATCAAGGTAGGTAGGCCTGGGGGAAAACAGAGGCATGCTGGAGCCAAGGTGTTGGTGGAAGAACGAGTGGAGTTAAGTGATCCCAGCAGACTTACTCAGGGAGGCAGGAATGGAATTAGGAATAATGTGTTGACATTGGGATTCCCAAATCAGCCTTCCAAGTCAGCCTTCATGTAGAGGACAGTGTTAGGCAAGCCCTTACCTTACCCTACCCTCTTCTTTGCCATTACCAAAAATTTGCTCTACAATGAGCATCCTTTGACAACTCATTCCTTTCTGAGGAGGGCCTTAGAAGGAAGAAAGAAGACTGGAGAAGACAGGAGGGGGGTTTTTCGGGAGGGTTCTGGAGCCCTGGGATGTGAGTATGGAATTCCAAGTTTGGTAAGCATCTCCGGCTGAGGGTCAGTGAATTGTAAATATAAAGCCACTGCCACAAACATGATTAATCCAAGGTGTGCATTTCACTCTCAGCGCTTGCCTTATACTCCCAACTGGATTCTTTTCCCTTGTCAAAGTGTTTGGCTTTAGGATTTCCGAAGAAAGTGTGGCACAGTGGATGGGTTCAGGCTTCAGACCAAGACCGGGGTCCTTTGTTTCTCTCTGGTACTTCTGGGTGGGTGGCACTGGGCAGGTTACCTTGGCTAAGTCTCCCTGATAGGGTTAGAGTGCACAGCTTTCAGACCTTATCCCCATGCTCCCTGGGAGACTCCCTTGAGCTCTAGATCTTTCCTGCCACCTGAGTGTGATTGTGGGGTCAATTACATTTGCCATTACCAAAGGGTGAGCCAGAGGGTGAGTGATGTTGATTTGGAGCAGGGGATGCTGTGGCCTCCCAGCTCCTTCATGTGTCGCCCTTTCTCATGGAACAGTGCCCTTGGACTGCATCTCCAGCCAAGGTTGACGGAAGTCAAGGTTCGACTTTTTTTCCCCAGCCCCATTTCCTTACTGAAGGTCCAGCATACATCTTTCCCCAGTGATATTCCCTGTTGTCTCTTCTTTTACATCCTAGTCATTTTCGTTCTCAATAGCATGGCAAGGTCTAATAGCATGGCAAGGTCTATGGCATGCTATTCTACCAGGGGAACATCAAGTAGGCAGACCCACACAAAAGGAGGGTTTCTTAGCTGACATTTTCACTATTTCTTTGCTTTCCTTCCTTCTGCCTTTCCACCGTTTCTTCTAACACCGTTCAATTTTGATGGTTTCTGCTCTAGGCCCTGAATTATTTTCTCACCATGGGATCTACATTTTACATTTTCTTTATTAGGATTTGATTTTCTCTATTTGAAAGAACACAAACCTTCTTTCTCTCTCTCAGATATGGACAGGATGTCTCAGATATTGGGGAAGGATCTAACCCTTGTGGTCACTCCCCTTTCCACATGATAGAAGAAACTAACATTTAATATACTCCTGCTGTGTGCCAGGGGCTTTACTGAGAGTTATTGGCATCTCTATTTTAGATGAGGAAATTGGCTTAGAAAGGTTATGTTGATTGCTCAAAGTCATACATCTGGGTCTGTGTGATTCTAGAGGACTGTGCTTTATCCCCTTCCTGGCTGCATCTCTGGAAACCTGGCTTTACTGCAGACAGCACAGACCCTAGCTGAATGGGGGTGTGGAGGGGGCAGAAGTCATTGTGTTCCTAAAAACGGGTCACCCTGTTTCTGAAGGAGAGGGCTTGTGTGCCACCTTACTTCTCCGTCAGCATCACTAGCTCTAACACTTGAAGGCCTTACTCTTTTCCCCATTTTTATCTTCATGACCTCTGGCACCTTCTCTTCTTAAGTTGCTATGGAGGAGAGTTAGTATCTGAGAATTTTCCAGATGCTTGGCTGCGAGTGCTACACACAGAAATGACTGAATTCACTGAACTCGTTTGAAGCCTATGAAAAACTTGAGGTGAGACCTTGCCAATCAGCTTAACACAACCCACAGTCATTGAAGGAAAAATAGGTGGGATGCCAATAATTTAGGTTATATATGGAGGTGACCCCATTGAGATTTCATTGGGAACATGGCATTCAATGAAGATCCTCATTACCACAGGTACATTGGTCTCTGGAAGATCAGAAGATGAATAGCATGCAAGTCTCTTCATCTGGCTTCAGTCTACACTTCCCAGCTCTTTGGTCATATCTCTTCTCTTGCCTTGCTAAACATACAGCATTTCATTCATTCATTTATTCAACAGAACCAACATTCTGTCAAGTGCATAGTAGGTGCCAGGCACTGTCCCCGGTACTGACGATATAAGAGGAATAATGCAGATGTGTTCTGAATTAATTGCTGTTCTCTAAGCCTGTCTGGTAGACTTTATTGCCGTGCCTCTGCCATAAAGTTCTCCTTTCCTGGGAGATTCTTCTGCCCCTTTCCCCCATTTCTGACATTTTATTGCAGACATCTTTTCATTAGGCCAAGAAAGGACCCCTGGGCTGAAAGAGAGTCTTCTCATCTCTAAACTTCCATAGCATTTTGTTGATGTTTCTCTTAGATGAACATGAAAATGAGCATTTTATCTATCCATTTTACTGTTTTACTATTGATAAGGTATTTACATACACATACATGCATGCTGTGTTAGACAGTCACACAGTAGGTACTAATGATGTCCTCCTTTTACAAATGATAAAACTTAGGCTTGAAGAGGTTAAATGACTTGGTAGAGATTAGACAGTTGGAAGGGAAGAGGTGAACTTTAGAATTTGTTTTTTGAATTCCAAATTCCAAACCCCAGTGTGCTATGTGCCATGTTGGATTTTGACTAATCTATTTTTATTAGATTATTGACCCCTCCTGTCTCCTAAGTGGTAAGTTCCCGAGAACATAGATCATATCTTATTCAGTGTTGTTGCCCTCATAGTACCTTACACATTGGTAGGTCTCAGTGAGTTAATCAACAATTATTTGCTGAATAAATAAGTGATTTATCAAACAGATGGATTTAGAAGATTATTGGGGAGGTCGTTATATATTTGCCAGCCATGTAGCTCTCTTACAGTCTTTAAACAAGATGACTCTCTATGTTTGGCATGATACGTTAGGTTTTAAACTTAGTGTAGCTGGTGGTCTTTTGCATATAATTTGAAGAGAATTTTGTGTCCCTGGTTGTGCTCAAATGTCTATTCTACTTACATGTTTCAGATCTCCATCTCCAAGGGCACTGTCTCTGGAAGTTGAATTACACTTATTGTTGGCTGTTTACTTCTTCCCTTTTTGTGTATTAGCACGTATTTGTTCTTTTATTGGTGCTCAATGAGAATATGCTAACAAGGTATAAGGCAAGTTCTTCTAGGGCCTATGGGGGAAGGGTTCCTTCTCACTTCATGGAAATGAAAGACCACTATGGCAGATGACTTATGGTGCTACAGCAATGGTCAGGGTGGTGGTGGGAGGTTAGAAGTAGTTGTGGTTGCAAAGATCAAACAACCACTGGCTTGGGGATGAACTAATGTGTCACTTCACCCAGAAAATGTGCCAAGAGCCTTAAGGAGGGGCCTGTGTTGACAGCTGCTGGCTCAAAATTGACTGGTAAATCTTGAAGACCACCCAGTCAATTAGGATCAACTTTTGGAGGATCTCTAGTGTAAGAGGTATTTAGATAGAATATTGCCATGTGGCTTGTGACCAATTTTTAATTTTTTTGTTTATGCATTTTCCGTGCTTTCCATCAGGAGTATTTTCTGAACCAAAAGTCAATCTCAAAAATTTTAATTTTATAGGAAGAATGAAATAAAATATCTATATAGGACTGTTCTAGGAAACACAAGACCCATACTTGTCTTCATTTTTTCTTGGTCTTCCTGATTTATTAACTTCATCACTGGCATATAATCTTATATGTGAATTTCATACTGTATTGTTTACTAATGCTTTCACATACAATGTGATCAGATGAATCCTCCTCAAGTATAGATATCCATTTAGGACTATCAAAAACTCTTGGGCCATGAACTGTGACCGGAGTTAAGCCTAAATAAATCAAATTCTGCATAAGTAGGAACTAATTCAGCTGCCTTTTCTTATCTTTCACTGCGGTCATTATACATTTCTCAAAGTCCAAACATTTTCTGAGTACCTTCTAATGTTTTGCTTATGGTCTAGGCTAGAGTGAAAGAGTGACTTGACATTGACATTGATCTTCAGTGACCTGTCACCTTTGGATGTTTTACCCTGGGGGACTGGGGACAGGAAGTGAAGTACAACAAAAGGTGGTTTTTTTGTACTTACTTATTAAATAATATTAAGTCAGTGAAGCTATCTCAGATGTTCCTGAGCACAACTGCCTGGCTCCTGAGAGCAAAATTCCTGTCTGACTCTGGCTTGAATTTTCTCCTCTCCCCAAAGAACTGACAATGCTTTAGTTCCCATGGATCTATCTCCTGACTGAACAATCTGAATGTTAGCTCTGCATTTCCAAGTTCAGTGCGGGAAGCACCCTGCAGGACTCGTTCTGAAAATGAGGAAAGAGTGTTGAGTGGGAAGAGCATCAACTCTAGTGTCAGAAGGACTCAAATCCCACTATGACTAGTTACATAATGTGAGAAAGCCTCTCAGTCTCACCAAGCCCCAGTTAACTCCTTTACAAAATGGCAACAGTAATCCCCACTTCATAAGGTTTTCTATGAAAATTTGCATGAGATAATGTATGCGGAATATCTAGTGTAGTGCTCATAACTTCTCTTCCTTTTTTGCTTCCACTTTCAAAGTATGCTGGAGCGTAAGAGGCTGAACCTTTCAAGACATTGAGCCTTTGGTCAATAAGAAATAGATACAGAAATTACTGCTGCCACTTCATTGCAAAGCCTCTTTAAAAGGCTGAGTTCTCAGGGATGACTTTGGGTCCCTGCCTCTAGTTCTGTGTGTCACTGAGACAGATGCTGGTTGTCAGGTGGTGAGTGCTTTAGGCAGCTGAGAGATATGTGCTTTTTGTCTCCTTAATTGGCTTGTTGGCATGGGAATTGCAGGCTTCGGGTTACCTCCCCCCTTTTCCCAAATAGAACTTGGAGGGCATGGAGAGCTCAGATAACTTCATTCCATCACCAAAGTCATCTAACAGTCTTGTTTGAATGTTTGCTATCATCATAATTTTACTTTAATCCAACCTGGGTTATAGTTCATTCCATTGACGCTCTGGACTGGGTATCAAATTTGGGCTCAGTCCATACTCGAGTCCGTGCCAAGTGCTCCGCTTCTGCCATATTTAGAATTACTCTATGAAAAATTTCATCACCAAATTTTGCTAAGCTACCTGATAAAATCTGACATCCCAGAACCAATTTCCACTGCAGAGATCCTCTAGAAATAGGAGTTTACTTGAGCCTGGTGCAGAAAGTGCTGCCTGGGTTATAAGCTTCTGATGTCTGCCCTGGTGTGAATGGGAACCCTTAGATGGCTGTGGGAGTCTTGGTTTTGGAGACTTCAGGACTTAGGAAATAGACCAAGGAATGGCTGCCCCACCTGTATCAGATAAGAAGTATCACTCAGTATAGTCATGTTCCAGTTATCGGTAGGAAAAAATGATTGTTTGATTATCATCTGGGTTGTGTCTTTCTCCTTTGTTTCAGACTGGTTTCTTCCTTGGAGTAGCCAAAGTCCAGGCTTATGGAAGTGGCACTGTACATCTAATCTCAGAAAATTCTGCATCTCTTATCTGACTACAGTAGTCTTCTGTGACCCCTCTCCCACACTGAAACTGGGCTGTTGTATATCATTCATATAGAAGATGTGACAAAGCATTAAATTCAGCTTGTGGAATTCACAGTTTAGGAAGGAAGTCAAAACTATCATCACCTCCACTTAAAAAACACTTTGGTATAAAGAAAGCAAAGTCTAAACTCCATATTAGGCACCCAAGTTCCTCCTGGAATATAAACTCCATGTGGCCAGAGATTTTACTCCCCACTGAGGTCTCAAGGATCTAGAAGAGTGACTGACTGGCACATAGTAAATGTCAAATAAATAGTCATTTAGTTGAGTTTGAGTTGAACCTGACTTCCCACCTTTATGTCTTATCTCACCTCTCCCCTTCCCTTATGTATTTTAAGCTCTGGCCATATCAGTCTTCTTGTAATTCTCTAAAAATGGCAAGTCCTTACTGGTGCTATTCCCAGTAACTTAAATTCCATCCCCCTAAATTCTTTGTGTGCCCATATTGAACTTCTATTTCAAGTCCATCTTCAAATTACACCTTGAGAAGTTTTTTTGATCCCAAATCATTGACTTGCTTGCTCTTCAAATTCCTTAATACCTTGCTCCCATATCTATTGGAACACCTATCATAGCCAGTCTTCTTTTTTTTTTTTAATTTTTTATTTTTTATAAACATATATTTTTATCCCCAGGGGTACAGGTCTGTGAATCGCCAGGTTTACACACTTCACAGCACTCACCAAAGCACATACCCTCCCCAATGTCCATAATCCCACTCCCTTCTCCCAAACCCCCTCCCCCCAGCAACCCTCAGTTTGTTTTGTGAGATTAAGAGTCACTTATGGTTTGTCTCCCTCCCAATCCCATCTTGTTTCATTTATTCTTCTCCTACCCACTTAAGCCCCCATGTTGCATCACCACTTCCTCATATCAGGGAGATCATATGATAGTTGTCTTTCTCTATAGCCAGTCTTCTTTAACAGTTTGTGTGTCCTTTCCTATGAAATTGGATTGTGAGCTCCTATGGAGCAAGAACCTAGTTTCTCTCTCTTGGTCTACTACTATATAACCTGATCTATACAAAACAGAAACATTTGGTGAAATAGAAGTGGAAGTAAATGTAGTCTCATGTGTCTGCAGTCCCCAGGAGGTGGAGCTGATGTAATCTGGATTTTGGTTTCAATAATATATAAAATGGAGATAATAATAATGTTTAGATTTGTTTTATTAACTAATGTTATGTATATAAAGTCTTAGCCGAGCATCAGATACTTAGTAAGTATTTAATAGATGTTGACCATTAACCCTTTGGTTGGGATAGTTCTTGTGGGGTTGTATTTGTCTCATAGTCCTAAGTCACTAGCATTGTTATTAACAGAATTGTTAATTTCTGTTTTATCGTTAAGCTATAAATGTAATTTTCTAAGCAAGGAGATATCTTCCTCCAGTCCCTAATAGTAAAGATAAGGAAATAGTAATAGATAAGATAAGGAAATAGTAAAGATACTGAAACTGAGGCTCTGTGAAATGAAATGACTCTCCATCACCCCACTCACGGTGAACAGCAGAACCCAAGGCATAAATGTGTTCTATTCACTGTAGTCATGAATCATTCCTCAAAATTATTAGTTAAGTGGAGACAAAAATTGCCTGAAAGACTGTGAAATCTGTTTTAACAGTGTCTGGTTTTGATATTAAGTCAAAATACACATAAATTAGGCATTTTCTGTGTGTGCCAACTAACTCAACTTGTCATGGTTGAGTTGCTGTTGTTAGACTTGGTGGTCTTTAAGCAGCACTACTAATCCATCCAGTAAACATTAGACTTAAGAGGGACTTTATAGCACCTCTAATTAAATGTGTATGTGCTGTGTTAAAATGATTAAGGATAATGAGGGCCAGAATAGTTATGTGACTTGGCCAGGATCAAACATATTAAGCCATTTCATTTGTAAGGATGGTTATAGTAGTTGAGGGTTATTACAGAATTGCTGGCTCTTTTGGCTGGGGTTGAGCCTAATATGATCTTGGGAGAGATCTGACCATTAGATCAGGAGGCAGAAAACTTACCTTCTAGGTCACGTTGTTTTTAGTTTTCTTAGTCTCAATTACCTCATTTATATAATGAATATAAAACTATGCCATTTCTACCCCATCAAATGGAAGGATATATTAAATGATGTGTAAAATGTAGATGAAGGAATTATTTTCTTATTGCTATTGTTTTGCGTGAATTGAGACTTGAAAACTTGCTGTAAGCTAAACCCAACTTTCTGTGGGAACTTAGTGTTACTGTGTCCATTTTATCAACATGAAATATGTCAGAGATAGAAAACAAGTGACACTATGAGCTGATGGTTAGAGTCTCTTGTTTAGGGTTTTTTGGGATAGTAATAGACATGTCGGTTTGACTGTATGAGTCATATGATGTTCTCCAGTGACTTGTAACTTGGATCCATGCAAGTTCTCAAGTCTTCTTTAACTTCCTTAGTTATATATAACTTGATCATTTATGTTCTTGATTTGCCAAAACTTCCCTGTTCAAATGCTGTCCACAAGAGACATCTGACAGCCAAGAAGTCTTTCTGAGTTCCTGAGTTTTTTTGAAGGCAGGAAGTTACAAATTGTGGAGAATAAAAAAGCTTGAAAACACAGAGGTGTATTCTGATATTCAAGGCACTGGTTGTATTTCTAAATGGATCTTATTTGGTTGAAATAATCTGCATTTCTTATATTCATGACTTGATTATGCATTCTGATTACTAGCTGGAATCAGTGATCTGGTTAGCCTAAATATTTGATATGACTATGATTTAGAAACACATCTTACAAAGGACTCTTTTATTTTTACCTAAGGGGTTAGTCTTAACCCTATTTTAAGGGTATTATAGGGTAGCTTACTTTATGTTATTGAAAATGTGAGCTGATGCCTGTATTCTGCATATAAAATCACTTGGACTCTATTTTGTGAGGAAGTGAGAATCTAGGAGCACAGAGCACTTCCAGGGAAACAAATAGCTGTGTCTGAAAATCCTCTTCACGGGCAAATCCTGCCTATGCCTCCACGTCTCGTCCAGTTCTTTTCTAGTAAGCCTGAGTTCCCTAGGATTGTTCCAGTTTTCTGAGATCCCCGTCTTTGCTGGATTCCTATGAAACATCCAAGGCAATATGCAGTGGTGTGGAAAATTATGTGGTAGTACTTGTCTTGGTTTCTATTTGTGAATGCACTCAGTTTCCATTGGTCCTGTAAATACTTTGAGGCAGAGCCTCATTTTGCACTTTGGTATTTCTCAGGATCTAGCACAGTGCTGGGCACATAGTAAGCACCCAATAAACACATAATTAATCAACACTAACTGGGAAACTTCTCAAGGTCTGGGATTCTGTTTCAAATTATCTACCTGGTACCTCATATAGGGCCACATGCTGATAGGTGCTTATTGATTGATTTGATTGAAACTATAAACAGAATGCCCACTGGTTTCTTTAACTTCTATGATAACGTGAATCTGAGCCCTCAGATGTTCTTCTCATTTAACTTGTCTTGCCCAAGCAGTTTTAATCTGTTGCTTCTAATTGAGGTTGCCTGGGTTATCCCTGAAAGTTGCATTGGAAAGTATGCATTAACACTCTCCAAGTCCTCAGAGGTAGAAGAGATTATAAAAGTTTTCAGCTCAATCCTTCTAAATGCATGATAAGAAAATAGGTTTGTCCAGGTGATTCATTATTAAATGAACTAAGAGTCCATTTAGTGTTAAACTTTGAGCTCCCATTTTATTTCAGATGACATGGTGTGGTAAGAGTAGAGTCTCTGGTTTCCTCATTCTCCAGCCATAGTCCCCATTCAAATCCCAACCCGTTTGACCCCCGTTGAAAAGTTATCAGGTAGCATAGTGATACCTTTCCCTTCCCTCCCTCTTCCTAAACATTCATTGGAGAAATCACATGTCCAAAATTTCTAGCTTTTTCATATTCGTAGCACATTATGGTAAGCGGATTTCATACCACTTTGCTCCCAAAGGTAGGACAAGGCTATTTTTTAAAACTCTTGCTTTGAGAAGTTTTTGAAAAGCTCACAATACTTGGGGCAAGTGAGGAGCTCTTGGCATGTCACAGAAACAATGGGATTTGGGAATCCATGTCTCAGGGGATCAGAATTCCCGTGTTTGGCCAAGTGTGTGATGCTGATACTATGGCTTTACAGAGGAAAGGCATAGAGGATCAGGCGAGGATGGAGATTTATCTCTCAGCAGCAGCAACTTCCATGTTAGATGAGCAGCTCCACTTTTCTGTGCTTGAAGGATACCAAAGTTAGCCCCTGTTTAGCACCAGGTATAAGATTGTATGCTTGGACATGTAAAACACACACACACACACATATGTATATATATGTGTGTGTGTGTGTGAAGATGGTGACTGGACTAGTGATTGTGGATAAACTAGATTTGGGGCAGTGACTTCCCTGTCATTTCGGAGCTTGGTTCAGTTCTGCAGTACCCTGAGTGTCTTCAGAAGTGAAGGGTGGGGAACTGGGGAAAAAAGTGGAAAGAAATGTCACTTTGCTCGCTGTGAGCACTGGCAGCTTTGTGGAAGACTTGCCAGTGATGCTGCTTGGGTTTGAGAGAGGAAGACATCAGGGTAGAAGGAAGGAAATGGGAAGGTCTTGTGGGATGGGTTTTCACAGGTCTAGAAACCTACTGCAGGTAAGTGAGGATGGCAGCAAAACGGTCTTTCTGTCCCACCCTTCTTTATCCTGCTCTTATCAATGACAGATGCCCAAGAGGCTCTGACCTTTGACAGCACCCAACAGTCAGCTGTCAGCATAAGACACTGCTGTTTCCAACCTTTATTTGTGCATGTGTTTATTGACAGGGGAAGCAGTCAGAATCCTAGATGTTAAAGGAGGCTTGGGGAAATAGGTTCTTAGGCTTAGTTTGCAGTATCGTTTGACCTAAGAAGACTAATCTGAGTTTGGAAAATCTTAGGAGATAAGATTCTTGGCACCAGGCCTCTAAGAGTAAAACGCTTTAAAAATTACAGTAAATTCCTTGGTAAATTTGACTCCAGCCTTCTCTATCACGCTATGTATCCCGCCCCCCACCCCCCCAAACCCCTTCGTGAGTATAGGAGACACAGGAAGAAAGGACCATCTGGCACAGCATGCCAACTTTTTATTTGGTTGCTCTCAATCCTACCTTCCTGTTTGGATCACCCCTCCCCTCTGCTCATACTTCAGAAACCAATCAAGGTGTCTCCTGAACTCATTTATTCCCTTTGTTTCAGCCGCCTTCTTGGGTAACTTTTTCCATATGCCTTACAACAGACATTTTTTTTTTCCCTTTTTCCATCCAAAATGGCCTGATTGGACTCTTAGGAAAAGCCATTTACTCAAATACATGACAAAGTGCTTCTAACGATCCCAAACAACTTTTCATTACTTTTGATGACCAGGATATATAAATAGAGAAAAAAAATTGCTCTGTTTAAAATTCACTGGTGGATGGGCAATGACACTTAGTAGTAGAAGATTAAAGAATACATTATTAGCGTGGAGCCCCATCCTCCACCCCAGCCCCCAGTGAAATTGTCTAGATTTGGAGCTGTGATCTGTAATTATTATTACTATTTTTTAATTTGGCACTTATTTTATTGTCCCTGTTTGGCTTCTTCACTTCACCATGGTGACATTAGTACTCTTTATGTTGCCTGTTGTGGACCAGTTTTGTTCAGCTGTTGCTAAAATGCCAGATGTCATGTTGGAGATGCAAAACCTAAAAGATGGTCGTAAATCTCAAAAACAAACCATAAAAGAAATAATAAAATACCCTGAATGCTGTGCTCTGGAGCTTCCCAGCTTTAAGTCACCAAAGCAGAGCAGTGGGGGTGGGGGAGGCTCAGCAGTTTCTCACCTAAGACTTGATTGTTTATCTTGCAGATTCCGAGCAAAGCACTGGTTCAGACTCTGAGGTGCTCGCTGAGCGGACTTCCTGCTCCTTTGACACTCACCCTGACTTGGGCTCTGGTGCTGCAGGCCCTGTGCCTGCTGCCATGTCTTCCATGGAAGAGATTCAGGTGGAGCTCCAATGCGCTGACCTCTGGAAGAGGTTCCATGACATTGGAACTGAGATGATCATCACCAAAGCAGGCAGGTAAGGACAAGTTCCTTTGGATGGCTAGATTCCAAGAATGGAGACCAAAAGTAGGAGCTGTTACACGGTTTTCTTGTCACTTACTTGTGGTAGGTAGTATTGGTGATGCCAGCACTACTTGTGCTCACTTTTCTGCATAAGGTCATCTTGGTAAAGTGATCTTGAGTTTACTGTGATTTTGCTGTTTTCCTCCAAGGGCCATTCCAATGTCTAAGTCACCTCTACACTCAAAGACATTTTCTGCCTACAAATGTATATCAGCCCATGTGGGAGATTGATGGTACATAAGGACCACATAGTAGATTTCCAAAGCAAGTGTTACTTCACCATCCATTGTTTTTTGAGAGAAAAAGCTTGCTCCCCAAACAACAGCTTGCATCTCCTAAAGCATTAAAAGCAGCCAAATGGAGCTCCTAGGTGGCTCAGTGGGTTAAAGCCTCTGCCTTTGGCTCAGGTCATGATCCCAGGGTTCTGGGATCAAGTCCTGCATCAGGCTCTCTGCTTGGTGGGGAGCCTGCTTCCTTCTCTCTCTCTGCCTGCTTCTCTGCCTACTTGTGATCTCTGTCTGTCAAATAAATAAATGAAATCTTTAAAAGCAGCCAGATGTTTTTTATAAGAGGTTATTGTTTGTTTGTTTGTTTGTTTGGTAAGAATAGGGCTTGGTACATGTCTGAGCCCTTCTTACTGATCTGTGTGTTTTATTGTTGGCTTGAAATTATTACAAAACTTTAATGGCAACCCATTGGAAACTTGCATAACTATGGAGGATGATAAAAGTTTTTAAAATACAGTTTCTCTTGAAATAAACACTTTTAATTAAGCCATTCCTTCACTGGCATCTTTCAGTTTTCCATGGTTAGGCATCTGTTTTGTGCTGGATGCTCAAAATATATTATGTCATTTAGACATCACAGGGATCCTCTGAGATAGGATATAATAATTCCATGCATGGATGAGGATGCAAAGGCTGAAAGAGGTTAATTAACTAAATTAACTAATTAGCTAAAGTCATGGATAATAAAGGGCAGCTTCAGAATTCCACACAAATCTGTCTAGGTCCAAAACAATGGTCTTAACTGTTTAAAATTCTACAGTGTTAAGAAATGGGTGTAGGTTTTGCCCCTTGGATTAAAACTGAACATTGTTTAAATAAAAACAAATTTGGACTAAGCTTTTGAGTATATAGGAATAGTTAATTAAAGTAAAAAGTTATGCTGTTTTCATATTTTCAAAGGCAGTCTACGTAGTCTTATGTCATGGGGACCAAAAAGACCCACCCGATTGGTCATAAGCTGTCTTCATGAACATGGACATTTAAAATAAAAGAGCATTTGGATGGGGTGCCTGGGTGGCTCAGTGGGTTGGGCCGCTGCCTTCGGCTCAGGTCATGATCTCGGGGTCCTGGGATCGGGTCCCGCGTCGGGCTCTCTGCTCAGCGGGGAGCCTGCTTCCTTCTCTCTCTCTCTCTCTCTTCCTGCCTCTCAGTGTACTTGTGGTTTCTCTCTGTCAAATAAATAAATAGAGTCTTTAAAAAAAAAAAAAAAAGCATTTGGATGCATGTAGAGAAAGCTTCCAATATAATAAGACATCACAAAAACATGAGGTCAAAATGAACCTGAAATCTTGTTCATTTTATTTCTCCTTTGGAACCTTCTTTCTTCTCTAAGTTTTGGTGGTGAATAAAATCAGCAAAAGGCTTCTTAGGAGGAGCAACTCTGAGGGGGAATTATTTCCAATACCATCTCTTTCTTGTTGCTTGGGTTTCAGTCTACTTCTGGTCTACATTTTGAGATCTTATGACTTAGACGGAAACAGCAATTCAAGGAAAAAGTTTGTATTCTTTTTAGTTTTTGACAAGGGGGTTCATTTGGAGAGAGGGGAAAATATTACTTTTTTTTGCCTATGAGATTTTACATTTTTTAAATTTTGGGTTCTCACTCACTACAGGGGGTTTTGTGTATTCCAGTCAATATCATTTCTGATATCATTCCCTTGTTCCTTGTACTTTTATGAATTCAATTCACCCAAACACATTTTTCACAGGTCTCCTGTGACCTTGTTTCATGATTTGTTCTGCAGTGTTTTCATTTCCACATCTCTTACTTCACAAATTCAGTTGATACCTACCTGGATATACCCAGATATTCCCAGAACAAACATATAAAGTTTGTTCTTTTTTTTTTTTTTAAAGATTTTATTTATTTGACACAAGTAAGGAGAAAGGCCAGCAGAGAGAGGGGGAGAGCAAGCTCCCTGCTGAGCAGAGAACCCGATGCAGGGCTCGATCTCAGGACCCTGAGATCATGACCAGAGCTGAAGGCAGAGGCTTAACCCACTGAGCCACCCAGGTGCCCCTAAATTTTGTTCTTTAGTCATATCCTGTTGTTGAGGTTTAGGTATGTTATTCATTTCTCCTTAATGGGATTGCTTCAGCCTTTGCCATTGTTCCATGTAACTCTGCTCAAGAAATTCTGGAACAACTCAAGAGCATACAAAGAAAGACTTCTCTTCTCTGACCTTTCTTCCTTCCTTCCTTCCTTCCTTTCTTTCTTTCTTTTTCTTTCTTCCTTTCTTCTTTCTTTTTTAAAGATTTTATTTATTTATTTATTTGTCAGAGAGAGAAAGAGAGGAGTGAGAGCAAGCACAGGCAGACAGAGTGGCAGACAGAGGGAGAAGCAGGCTCCCTGCCGAGCAAGGAGCTGGATGTGGGACTCAATCCCAGGACGCTGGGATCATGACCTGAGCGAAGGCAACCGCTTAACCAACTGAGCCACCCAGGTGTCCCTTCTCTGACTTTTCTTCACCTCCTCCCAGTTCCTCAAGTCCGTTTCTTCCTTTTCACTTCCTTTCTCTTCCTTCATAATGTCCTTATCAATTTTAATCTCAATTTTTATTTTCTTAGTTAAATAGTTTTGTATGACTCTCTGTTCCTTTTTCCTGCTGAGATTTTCATCACCATCTACTTCTCACTCCCTAAATTGTCATCCTTCTGATTCAGAACTACTGCAGGCTACTCAATCTTCGAATGTACCAACATAATCTGTAGAATCAGCACCATGGACAGAGGTGCTTGTAGGGATTAATGGGTTTGGAAGACATAAGAATTGGCCTAAATTTAACCATAAAATTAAAACCAAACAGATCTCATTTTGTGAATATGAAAGATTAATTTTTCCCTAGGGTGTTATGACTTCACTTGATATTCTGTGCTAAAATACTGGCAAAAAGAAAAAGCAACTTTTGGTAAGTTTTTAAGAAGAGAATTCAAATGTAGCCATAGAATTTCAAAGCAGGAGGGCACTTTAGAGATTATATAGCCCCTTTTCTTTGTTTCTTAGGTGATAAGGTTAAATAACTTTTCCAAAGTCACACCTCTCATTCATTTAGAACTTGGGTATTGGTAAGAAACTGGTAGCTCTTCCACTCAAGGTTATGTGGGTGTTCCAAACAAAACAGATATTGAATTTAGAAACACTTAACCCTTTTTCTTGGAGTCATGAAGAAAAGACATTCATCTCTTGCAATGTGACACAGCCTCTGTAGATGTCTGAGAGGAACCACATTTTCTTACCTCAGGTAGCAAGTGAGAGGACTTTCTTTCATCCCTGGAAAGGTCCTCTCCAACCATTTATAAGTATAAGGCAATCATAAGCCATTGTTATTAAGAAGGTTTAAATGTTTAAATGTAAATGTATATACATCAAGATTCCCAAATTTTTGGAGAGAATTAACATAGATCAAATTGCTTACTCTGTAGTGAATGCCAGATTTAGTGATTATGAGAAGTCCATCATGGGATTTCATTAGCTCACCATAAGACTAAAATATAAGGCTTTTTAATTAAACTTGTGAAGCTAGAGGTAGAAAATCCAGAATGATATACCAATAGAAGCTTCCGAAAAGTTATAAAGTAGGAAGAAAGGAATGGTTGTGTATTATTCTTTGTAAATACTTAAGAACTAGCCATCAATCCTATAAAGATCTGTAGTCCCTCTTGTGCCTTCCTCCAAATAGGATTAGGATGCCACTGACCTACTACCATAGGACACTTGCATTTTGATTGCTTATGGTGAGCAGTGCAGTGTGTGGCTAGCACAGAAAGCCCCTCACGTAAACAACCAGGGCATATATGCAAGATGGCTGCCTGGGGTCAGGGTATGGTCTATGGCCGTGAAATGGAGCAAAGCCAATTAGGCTGTATGTGGATCAAGCCTGTGACCTTGACCTCATTAGCACCGTGCTCTGCCCAGCTCAACTAACTGGCCCCAGATGGTTAAGCTTAATGCAGCATTTTGTGTACAAGTACCCTAGAGCACATTCAGGCAATCCACATTTTTTGAACTGAGCACTTTTTATGTCTGACTCCTAAATGAATGACATACAAAAGAGTTTGATGTTTCTCTTCCTTCTTATGGTTAAAGAAGAATGGAGAATTTTATTCTAGACCCATGAAACTTGAAACTCAATACTTGTCTGGGTTGCTCCCTCTCCTTCTCTTCAATTATGAGAGTAGTTGTAAAGTGCCATATCCTGACCTCACTTGCTTTGGCAAGTTTAACAAGCCATTGTGGTAGAAACAAGGTACTGCCCAGAGGCCACTAGAATTCATTTGGTATTTGCTCCCTATTCCACAGAGTCCTCCCTCTGACACATGTTGACAGCCTGAGAACTTGCAGAAATTTTTCTACAGTTTTATGTAGTAAAAACCCCTCAACTTTGTTGGTCCTTTGCTTGGGGGAATGGTAGCCTCTTCCTTTTTTCTTCTTTTCTTGAGAGATTACTTTTACATAGACTCAATCAGTCAGAAAACATTTCATCATCACCTGTAATCAACTGTGATAAACTACTTGACTTATGAAAGTCAAGTAGCTACTTGACTTTGATAAGCTACTTGACTGTGATAAGCTACTTGACTTATGCTTATGAAAGCATAAGTTATTCAAGTATGTGAAATGTAAGAGTGTAAGTATTTTCAAGAGTGGTATAGTCTGACAGGAAATGTGTGTGTGGATACCTAATCACATTAAAGATGAACTAATAATGTAAATGAGCACTTCGAGTGTACGGACCATCCAATAGGTCAATTTAAGTTAAGAAATGGTGCTATTTCAGCAATGAATACTTAGCATATTTTATAGTAATAATTTCCAAAGTAAAAAAAAGCAGCCAACTTGGGAATTAGAGGCATTGGACTTTGGTGTGCTTGGCGTTCTTGATAAGAAGAAACTCTCTAAGCTTCTATTCCTGCGACTTCTGTCCCTCTGACTGTTGAGTTTACTGCCTATTTCCCTTCACAGGAGGATGTTTCCTGCCATGAGAGTGAAAATCACTGGCCTGGACCCACACCAGCAGTATTACATAGCAATGGACATTGTGCCTGTGGACAATAAAAGATACAGGTAATGATGACTCTGGGGTTTGGAATTGCGGACATCACCAGCATCCCAAGACAGTTCTTTAAACTCATTAGATGAACTATTTTTACAGTGCCCTGTATGATGCACTATACAGGGAACAAGGAGGGGGGATATGCCAATAGCCTGTAGCAAAGCACCATGTAGGAAGTCGTCACTCATGATTGGAAATCAGGACTTAGTAATGGTTTTGTCTGGAATCCTCCCTAGGTCTCTGGACAGAGTGGGACTGTACAGTATCTGCCAGGGTTGCAAAAATCAAATGGATGTTAGGTCTAAAATTAATTCGCTTGACATGAAAAGTGATTAACATCTTGAATGATTTGGTTTATGAAATTGCTGAACGAGTTGAGATGATTTATTTTGGAGAGGCAAAGGAGAAGTGAACCAGTGCAGTATATTTAATCAAATATCTAATGAATCACGGTGTGGATGATGGAGGGGAAGAAGAGAATTGGGTCAGATTTCAAGAAGAACATTTAGGAAAGGAGAATTATTGTTTATCAATATGGGTTGTGAGCGAGTTTGTTAAATAACCTTCCATCAAAGTCATTACAGTCCAACACAATGTCTGTGTCCCTTGGATGGCTTACACATAGTTCTTCTCTGAACAAACTGTGGCTTAATCTGTCTCTTGAGATGTCAATCAGAGCAGTGAATCATGGCTCATTTTTGAAATGTTTGAAATCTTGGCCCTGAACTTAGGAGGTAGGTTGGGAGAGATGAATGAATGGGAAAGATGAGGACTAGTAGGGTAGAGGGAGAGAGCTGGCCAAGAGAGAAGTAATCTGGATGCATGACTTAAGACAGGAGATGTTTCAGGTCTGTTTTAGAGGATCTTGTGATTTGGACTGTGTGCCTCTGTTCACTACCATCCAGGTCCTGTGTGGTCCTTTATAAGTTGAGAAGCAGGGACATACCAGGTCCATAGAATGCTCTCTTCAGAACTACAGGGCAATTGGCAAACTCTGGAAAACTGCTACCAACAAGATCTCATTTCCAGAGGCTTTGTGGGAAAGTCATGATGATGATGATATTCAAAACTGGGTTCAAAGAAACACTAAAACACTAACTGGGAAGACTCTGCAGTGTTTCTGGGAATGGTTGCACTGAGGCAGAGACACTCCGTTTTCATAGAAATGCCTCAAAATTCAGCTTCTCAGTAAGGAAATGGTTAATAAGTGAGAGGCTTGGAGGGTCTCTGCACATGGCTGTGTTTTATAGGACAATATGGAAGATGTTTTTAATAAGGAACCAAATCCTGAACAAGTGGCCCACGGATTATATGGTTTGCATTTGAGAGGTGAAAGGTTGCAATAAAATACCTTTTCCATAGCTAGACACGTGGGCTCAGGATGCCTGTGTGCACACAGGGGTGCAAGGCAAGGAGAAGAGAAGAAAGAAAAAGGACTGTGAGAATGTTTTCCTTGTGAGTGCTGCAGCTTTGATCATTAACCACAACCCTTTGCTGCCCTCCCCCACCCCACCTCTTTCCTCTTTCTCCGTTTTTTTTTTTTTTTTTTTTCCCATCTCCATCTGATTGTCTCTGGTCCTCTACCCTACTGCTTTTCTCTCTTTTATTCTCTGTTCAATCCCGACTGTTTCCCATCTCGTCATCTCTCTGTCTGTCCCGACTCCTATCTCTACGGGCTTTCTGGGCCTCTGTTCCTTCTCTGTATCTGTCTCTGATCTCTCCTCTCTCCCTCTCTGCCTCAGATACGTGTACCACAGCTCCAAATGGATGGTGGCTGGCAATGCGGACTCCCCTGTACCCCCTAGAGTTTATATACACCCTGATTCTCTAGCTTCTGGAGACACCTGGATGAGACAGGTGGTCAGTTTCGACAAACTCAAGCTGACCAACAACGAGTTGGATGATCAAGGACATGTGAGTCAAAGAATCCCATCCATCTCCCTCTTTCCCCCTTTTGGCTCTAGAACTGACTAGCCCTAGGCTTTTTCAAACAGGTAAAATAAGAAGCTCTGTGCCACTTGGAGTCATTTTAAGTAAGTAGGCCTATAAGTTTTTTTCCCCCCTCTGGTGAAATTCCATTTATTACATATTTCACATTGAGCAAACGTCTGCTGGACATTAGGTGGTGTTTATCAGACAAGAGTTCTCATGTTCTAGGAACCCACGGTCTAGTTGGGGGAGGGTTTGAAGAGAGAAACACAGGACAAGCTTAAAAATGGGAAAGAAATCACAACAGTCAGCAGAATAACTCACAAGGCGATAAACTCAGAGAAACAACTAAGTGACAGTTTAGGCTGATTTGTCAAGAAATTTATGCATTTTTAAAAGTAATTTATGCATTTTTAAAAGAAGAACAGGTCCAGGTATAATTAGAACACTTGATTTTATTAATTTATCTTTAGTGGCAAGGCATACATAGAACTTTTGCTGAATGCCAGGGTCCAGACTCGGGACTACAGGAAGATTGAAACACTAAAGCCATGGCTCTTATCTTTAAGGAAATGACATTCTTCCAAGGAAGGGAGAATGCACATACACCATTCACTCTCACAGTGAGTGGTCATAAATTTGGTAACAAAGTGCAAATAACAGCTTATAGAATTTAAAGACAGCATGAGCCTGTGATGAAACTTTAAAGCAGGAAGGAGCCACTGTCCCATAGCAGAGCTTCTGAGACCTTTTAGTGGAGGGTTGTCTTCTGGTATTGGGACAGTTGTTTAGTATTGTCCAGTCAAGATAAGCACTGGCTTCCAGTTTCTTACACATCTCCCGTCACCCACCCCCTATCTGTGTTCTTTCTATAATGCTTCTCTCCTGCGGTTATATTTGCATGAGGGCTTGAAAAGGTATGGGGACCTTTGAGCCACTCTGGCATCATGTGGCCCCTTCTCATTTCAGATCATTCTGCACTCGATGCACAAATACCAGCCTCGAGTTCACGTGATCCGCAAGGATTTCAGCAGCGACCTTTCACCCACCAAACCTGTCCCTGTTGGGGATGGAGTGAAAACATTCAACTTCCCTGAGACCGTGTTTACCACAGTCACAGCCTACCAGAACCAGCAGGTAAGAGGCTGCCTTTGAGAGAGACCTACTGTATCTGCTTTTAAAGGAGCTTATTCATGCCTTCGGTAAGAAATCCTTGGTCCTTCGACAGGACACTGAGGAACTGGAATGAGAGAGGCCAGGCTTGCTGTGCAGACGTCATGTTGGCGATGACAAGGCCATGATGCCTGGTAGCAGCTGCTCTAGTCTAGATTTAGATCAAAGACAAAATCTTCGACCAAGAGGACCGAATCTCCTGAGTCATTTTCATATCTCTCTGTATTCGCACCCGCGTTCATGGTCTGTCCTGTATCCTGGCAAATGTTCCTCATCATTTGCTATTCCTTTGCAAGTATCGAGTTTGATTCATTCCTTCCGCCTTCTCTGCAGTTTTCTGGGTATCCCTGCAGCAGCTACATCAAAGTCACCTAGCCTCTCAAACTCCATTGAAGACCCACTGCTTCCATTTACACTATCAGACTAAATTTACCTCTGTGTGATCACCAGCCACACCCTAACATCTGTGTTTTTATGTCAGCAATATGTTCGCTCATTCCATAAATGTTTGAGAAGTTGAGAACCCACAATAGTCCAACTTCAGTAGAGAAATTGAGCAGATTAGGACTTATTTCTCCAGAAGCAAAGGAGAGTTTTAGGTGAGTGAAAGACACACAAACACATAATGATAAAACTGGAATAATTTAGTGACAGAGACATGGACCGGCTGTTCTTGCATTTGGGGAACAAGGGAAGTTTTCCTGGAAGAGCTGTTGCTTTCTCTGTTGATGAGACACACATAAGAATTGGCCAAGATTGGAGCACCTGGGGGGCTCAGTCGGTTAAGCATCTGCCTTCGGTTCAGGTTGTGATCTTGGGGTCCTGGGATTGAGCTTCACATTGGGCCCTTTGCTCAGTGGATTCTGCTTCTCCCTCTGCCCTTTCCCTTACCCCTTGCCCTGCTTGTGTGCTTGTGTGCTCTCTTTCTCAAAAAAATAAATAAAGTCTTTAATTAAAAAAAAAAGAGTTGGCCAGACTAATGGGGGAATTATGTGGAAGTGGGATATGGAGAGGAGAGAGACACCACGTCTGGAATTGTTGTGGGTGTTCTAGACATCGTTCTTATTTTGAGAAGTGTGAGTAGGTGGATTTATAAGTGATCTCACTTTATGCAGTTCCCAGAAAGTTGCGTATAAATCTCATTTTTTCCAAATTAGACTGTATTTCATCTTTTGACAGTTTGTCTAATTAATAGGATCCTGAAGTGAATCCTTTTCTGAAAAGAAGAGTTTTTGCTTATTTATTTTGCTTGAAAGTCTGTATACTTTTTTTTTATAAAGATTTTATTTATTTATTTGACAGAGAGAGATCACAAGTAGGCAGAGAGGCAGGCAGAGAGAGAGAGAGAGGAGGAAGCAGGCTCCCTGCCGAGCAGAGAGCCCGATGCGGGACTCGATCCCAGGACCCTGAGATCATGACCCGAGCTGAAGGCAGCGGCTTAACCCACTGAGCCACCCAGGCGCCCTGTATACTTTTATTTTGGGGCTGCTTGGAGCAAAATGAACTTCTGCCACAATACTTGTGGTGGATACTACACTAGTGTTCTGACAAAGAAATAGAGGAAATATATTCATGTACTAAGTATTTATTGAGTGCTTACTATGTGCCAGGCAAGTGAAGGTGAGTGATATAAACTTTGGTTCACATAGAAAGAGCATTTTGGTTTTTCACAATACATTTGCATAAGACTCCTGAGATGTTCCTTGCCTCCAGAGAAATTTGATATGCAACAACGCTTTAGTCGGTAGACATGTCCTATACTCTTGTTGGGCTCCCTCAGCTGCTGTAAGTCATTCCCAACTTCCAATTTTCCTTGTGGTTGCCACATTTGATCTAAAGTAGAGGAAGAGTTTTAGTTTGCTTTGGCCCCTTTTAAAAAAACTCTTGAATGCCCTCAAACTCCTTAGGTAGTAAAATACAGAGGCCATGGAGGGTCCTTACAGGAATCTTTAATAATCAAGATTTTTCAGGCTCTGAAACAAGATAGTGCAGCAACACATACATGCCTTTTGGAGTGACTGGAACCTTGGGATTAACCGAGGTTCAGGAGAGGAGGAGCGCAAGTCTGAGTTCTTTGAAAAACGGATGGACTTTTTCCCAAGACACCCAGCCACCATTTTAATCATTAGTTTCTCGTGAAGGCAGAGATGTGACAACCAATATTGCAACTTTAGAATCTAGTTTGTAGGGCAAACTAGAACACTGGTGAATGAACATTCTGCTGCTTCCCCCAGATCAGTTGTAGAGGCCACAAGGGTCAGCACTGTCACCCAAACTGAGATTAAAAAGCCACAACTTACCGTGGCAATGTCAGTGAAAGAAGAACAAAACATGGCTGTCTGAAATCCCTCTCACTTCTTCTATCTCCAGCGTTCCCATGTCTGAGGACATTCTACTCAAAAATATAAATATTTTTGTCTTCATCTGGCCTGGGGTGGGGGCTGTGGTGGTTTGTTGGAGGTGGGACACCATGATTAAATTTGTGGGATTTGGTAACAACCTGGTTTGATTTCTGACTTTTCCACTGGGAAACTGTATGACCCTGAGCAAGTTTGTTTGTTTGTTTCTTTTTTTTTTTTTTAAGATTTTATTTATTTATTTGACAGACAGAGATCACAAGTAGGCAGAGAGGCAGGCAGAGAGAGAGGAGGAACCAGGCTCCCTGACGAGCAGAGAGCCCGATGCAGGGCTCGATCCCAGAACCCTGAGATCATGACCCGAGCTGAAGGCAGGGGCTTAACCCACTGAGCTACCCAGGCGGCCCCTTGAACAAGTTTCTTAATTCCCTTCCTCAGTGTTTCCTGGCCTGAAAATGGAGTGAGTGACAAGAACTAGAGGAAGGAACATGCATAAAGTCACCGGCACAAACCCAGCATCTGATCACTAGTTGTTAGCCTACATTGGTCAGTCACAGGCATGGAGGGGAGTGGGGAGTAGAGGCAGTTTTCCAGAATAAACTGCTTATTAAGGAGAAAGTGGATTGTTGGGAATTGGAGGACCTGCATTGTCTCTCTAAGGTATTATAATCAATAGGTAACTGGTTTGATCTTTCTGTTCTCATGTCATGTTGGTGAATTCATGATGTGCTGACATCCAAAATAAATGAGTCACACATATTCAGTTCTGCCCTGTTTGACATCAAGATAACAGCTTTTGCCCGTTTAATAAGTCTTCAGTCCCTGGATACATCAAGGAACACGATTATTTAACATTCCCTTTGGCTGTATAGATGGGCTTTCATATAACACAGTGTCTTCTAGTAAAGCAAACTAACCTCAGGTCTTTCCCCCAGGAGTCTGGAGGTCTGCATCCTGTTACCCAGCAATCATTTTCAGACTTGTCTCGGAGATGGCGGGTAGCATAAACCATTCTCTTCTGTGAGCTAGATCACCTACTACTGTGTTTTTATTTCCCTCAACTGTCTTGAATGAGAACGATTACTATTTTATGGCAAAATTATTTACTTCATGGATTTCTTTTTAAGGGAATGGTTAGAAGGCATGAGAGAGTAAAGAGGAAAAGTCAGTGGTGGGGGGTCCCACACTGTGTTCAGGAACACAGTGAAAGAAGGGCAGTGCAAGGAATGGAATTGAAATGAAATGTTATCCAGTCTTCAAGGAAAGGCAGTGGGCTAGCCATTTGGAGACTCGGGTTTTCATCCTAAACAAACTACTAGCTATCTATGTCATTCTGAGCTAGGTATTTTCTTTCTGGGTTTTGATTTCTTCTTCAAGAAAATGATGGGTTGGCTTCTATTTTCTAAGTTCTCTATTAAGCTCTGAAATCCCAATTTCTCCCTCTTTTTTTTTTTTTTTTTTTTTCTGCACGTTTTTAGTTGAGGGTGGTTTGTTTGTTGTTTGTTGTTTTCAAGCAGAGGCAGTCAACACATGCAAGTATTGAAAATTATTTGAATGTTCCTATGTGTCAACTCTTTTTTAACCCCCACAACAGTTGAGACCAGTAGATTTGGCGCAAGTCCACACTTGAAAGGTGGGAGCTTGATGTTTTGTTGCTTGTAAACAAGATATTCCAAGCTACACTATTCCTTTGTCAACCCTGCCAGTCCTCTCCATTGTTAAAACCTGTGTTTCCTGTTGGCTTCCATCTTGCCACTGAGGCTGGCTGGACACCTGACACTCCACACATCCAGTCTGTTACTAAACTCTGTTGCTTCTACTGATGGAATATTTTCTTCTTTCTCATCTTATTGCTTCTACCTTTTCTCTGGGCCTACCCTCCCCCTACTTTAGGCTGTTGTGACGGTTTCTAGCTGAGTCACCTGGACTGTGTGGTTAACGTCTCATGAGCCATCACATATTCACTGAGGCATGGGTCTTCCTAGAGCACAGCTCTGATTGCATCATTTCCTCTGTCAAAAATTGTCAGCTCTTCGGTGCTGAAGGGCCCAAGATCTTGAGTCCAAGTTCTCAAGTCTTTTAGTTGGGTCCTCTCTAGCTAGTTCCCAGCTACATTACTGGGCTTATTTCCCACTAGTCATCATCACACATCCACAAGAGTTCAGCAATCAAGAGTTTTACTCTTGTTTGTACTTTGTAGCAGCTTTGCTTTTGCTCGTGCTGTTGTCCTTCCAGGAATGACCCTTCTGCTTGTCTTTATCTGTCTAGCTTCCTTCTATTCTTCAGGTTCAGGACAAACATAGTCCTTCCTGATGTTTTCCCCTACGACGTTCCATGCATTTTTCAGCTGTGAATGAGCTTTCCCTCATCGAACTCTTAGTGCACTGTACCTCTCTCTTGATCCCATCACCTTCTAAGCTGTGTGCATGATCAATCTTCCTCTCGAAATGTTGAGTTTTTTGAGAACCAAACGCTGTGGCTCTCAAAATGCGGTGTGATATGGTAGAAAACAGTAGTTCGGAAGTTAGGAGACTTAGGTTCTCGACCTGGTCTGCCCCAGACAGACTGTACTGCCTTTGACAAATCCCTCTACCTCCGAATCCTCATTTGCAAATCGGTGGTTTGCTTCTCAGCTGCCAGTCTATGGAGACATTTTTTATAGTCCACCAAAAGATGGGAAAGATAAAGGCAGGATGGGGCGGTTTATACCTGTAAGCATTCATTTAAATAGGCTGTATCTTATTTTGTCCTTTTAACCTTTTTGATACTAAAATGTCACTTATTTTATGAAATAATGATGGCAGGAGATCCTAGATAGATGTAATTCTTTTTGTTTGATAAAGACCTGGAATATCAATGCTGATCCCTCAAATTCCCTCCCTGGAGGGAGGGAATTAGAATTGTCCTGAAGCCCAGAAACCACTAATTAAGAAGGACCCTTCCATCTGTGTAAATCTAAGGCATTTGTGTCTGCCATGGTGCAGAGCACTGAATGTGTGCTTGGAAAAGGACTGAATGAGTAATTAGCCAACACACCTCCACTACCAGTTTCCTTACATAGCTGTGGTCCTGCTTCTTTGGATATAAGTAGTCGTGAAATGTGAAGAAAGAGTTTCTATTTTCATAAAATATTTTATGCTTTTCTTTCCCCCCTTCCCGTTCCTTCCCCCCGCCCTTGCTGACTGACCCATAGACTCCCAGGGCTGCTAGCATACTGAGGTTATTATTACTATTATTTGCTCTTGGAGTGCCAACTTGGCAGGCCTAAGGCAGAGACGAAGGTACAACATGCCCAGATTCTCATCATGGAGAATAAAGTGGCAGAGGTGGGAATAAAGGTGACTCCACCGTATGCTTTTTCTTGAAAGAAGCTGACGCCAACATGTCCTCATGGAATTAGCAGGAAATTTCCATTGCAGCAGTCTTTGTCTTCTCTAAGGGGAAAAGGACTGCTGAGCCTTGATTTTTTTTTTTTCCCCCAAACAGGAAACTAGATTTCAAAAAGACATAGCCCTGTTCTCCTCAGGTAACACAGTCTTATTTCTTGATGAGAATTGGCTACACGAACCAGATAGGAAGTCTGAAACCACAGCCAGGTTTGTGTAAGCAAATCCAATAGGAGTTCTGAGTCACTCATTATATCCTAAACTATCGAGCCAGTTGTGCTCTAACTTTCCAATCAAATCAGTGCAGAGGTTTTTTTATTTTTTACTTTTCATATGGGCTGAGTTTTTTTTTTTTCCTTCCCTGATGAACACCTTTCAAAGCAATATGGTTAAACAAAAAAGAATAACTAAGAGAGTGTTAAAAAGGGAAGGCCTTTTCAGCCTTGGTATTGTAAAATCATACACAGGATATTGAAGTTTCATTTTCTTTGTAGGTTGTGCGATTTATGTCTGCACTGTGCACTGGGAGGTGTACCTCATTTATTAACTGTCTGGACGTTTCCAGGCAAAAAGTCAGTGAAAATGATTAAAACCAAAGGTGGCAAGCCAGCAACCACGTCTTCGTGTGCTACGGTCTTCGATGATGCAGACTGTACAAATCAGGATAAGGGAAATCAAATCAGGGAAGAAAAATGCTTCCCCAACCTCTGTGCTTTCCATGTCTCCTCCTTGTTATTGGAGCAGGTTTTGAACATGACCGCTGCAGAATAGTTTTAGCTGCACGGACAGTAATTAATAGACCTTGTTCTGCCCAGGAGGACATTTGAGACTTCTGTCTGTGGTGCTGCAGTGAAAGCAGATAGGATCGAGGGAGTTGTCTGGTCTGTATTCTCTAAGGCTGGTTACGGCTTTGCGACTGGTGATCCTTCTTTCCCACATTATTCAGTCATGCGTTCACTCACTCATTCACTCGTGGAACAAATATTCATCTCGCGCAAGGAGCATGTCATGTTAGGTTCTTAATAAAATGGTGTAGGAAATAGGCCTGGTTCTTACCTGAAAGCATCCTATTCTGGAGGGATGATCAGGGAGGATCTTTCTCAGGAGGTGACATTTAGCCTGAGACTAGAATGAGGCATCAGCTCTGTGAAGAGCATAGAAAAGAACTTTTTTTTTTTTTTTTTTTTTTTTTTTTACTGGAGGTAGAGTGAGTGTGAGGGGCCTGAGTTTGATGCACTTCTGCTCTGAGAGCAGCCAAGCTTGACAAGAGCCTGTGGCCCACGCATAGGGGAGTGTGGGTGGGGGTGCAGAGCTAGCCAGGGCCCCTGCAAGACCAGCCAAGGAGTTTGGGTTGAGTTTCGAGTAGAGGGGTAGCCACTGACGAGAATGGCGTGGTCTATGTACATTTTAACAGAGATCACTTGAGTTGCTGTGTAGATCGGACAGGGACAAGGGTGGAAGAAGCGAGATTAGTCCTGAAGTTATATGTAGCAGTTTTAGTAAAAAGAGGACTGTGCTGGTTGAAGGTGGAGAGATGGAGACTGACAGCCATATTTGGGTCTCCATATAACCATAGCCATGGAGTAGGGTTGGAAATGAACTATTTAAATGAGTCTCTCACACTACTCCGGCTGGCCTCTAGATGTGTGGTGTGTGCGCCGGGCAGAGGCCGCAGGGATCATGAGTCTTCATGCGGTGACTAGTGGGTCCCTTGCTATGGGCCTCACTGGGCTTTGCTGGTGACCATCATGTCTACTCTGGGTCCCTTGTGTGGACGTGCTCTATTGATAGAAGGCTGCTCAACTTGTGCTGTCCCATTTTTGCCTCAGTTGGACCTCCTGGGCCTCCCTGGCTGGCTCATCCTCACCTCGGGCTTTGCTGGGTCATCTGTTGGGCTCCTGCCCAGGCTGTAGTGCCTCTGTGTTAGGCCCACCTACCTTCCCTTTCATGGTGTGTGAGAACCTCTAAGTCCCTGACTCCCCCACAGAGAGGGCGATCGGAGGCCTTCAGACCAGGCGGCATTTTTACTTGGATGCGACCGGCTCTGCATGTGTGTTTTGGGGGGTCGGGGGCTGCCAGTTTTCCTCTGAAGGTCCCCACCTGCACCCCTGGATTTCGGTGTGAGCAGGGAGCGAAGGCACGTGCAAGTCCACGGGCTTGCTTCTCTCTGGTCTCTTTCCTCTTTCTTCATCCTCTGCTGAGGTGGAAGGGGAAGATCTCTTACTTCTTTTTCCTCTTGCAAAGAATCCGCCTCAGGTCACATCCTTGTCTTCCACAGGACGGCAGGCTTGGCGGCCCAGCTGTCATTTGCATTCCCTTTCTATGCTCTATGAAATGCTTGTGAAGAGGGGATGCCGCCAGGCTGGCTCTTCCTATGGGAACCTTGGGACTGTGGATCATTGAGGTTGAGAATACATTGGTTTATCCCTCCAAATTATTTGTCTGTGTTACCTAGAGGATGGGTAGACCTCACCAAAGTGGTCAGCGTGAGCATCAGCTGTAGTCATAGTTCAGTTTATATTGCTAAACTTGCTCTCTTCTGCCTGTAGGGTATACAGACACCTAATCAGGGCAAGACAGGCTTCCTGAGATACGGCCTCAGGCAGCCTCTCCTGCTCTCTTTTGCTGCCTCTCTCCCCATACCCTGTGCTCTGGTCAAATTGGGCTTCTCGGTGCTTCTCATGTGCCCTTCATTCTGTCATGCTTCTTTGCCTCCATGCTCTGTCTTCCGTAGGCCATGTCTTATGAAATTCTTCCCTTTCTCCCCTTTTTGCACTTTGCCTTCAAGTCCTACACATCCTTCGAGGCCTGGCTCATGTGCTGTCTCTGAGGTGAAACCTCCCAGAGCTCTTCAACTTGGGACTCTCACGGTTCCCTCTGAAGCTCTCTTTTGCCTTCATTGCAAACCTTACCAATTCCCATCTTGTGTTAGCATCTATGTGTTAGTGTATACATCTGCTTTTTTCTTTTAGATTATAAGCTTCTGGGGCGGTGGGCACCAGACAGTCCACAGCCATATACGGACTGTGTATCACTGTCACCTGTGCCTTCTGTCACCTTGCTTTGCACACAAAGGTACTTGACAAATAAATAATGGGTATGCAACTACACAAAGTTCTCTAAATCTCACATTAAACGCTTTGAAACGGTATAGAGGAGCTGTTTTTCCTAACATTTGGTGGCACTTTTCTATTAAATCTCCATGCAGACCTCTTGGCCTGAGAGAGAATGAGCTGTGGGAAGCAGGTTTTCAACCTTTTCTCTCAGGCCCATGAAATAGAATGTCATTTTATTTACAGGGGTCTGTGGAGGCCCCCAAAACATGGCAGCACAATCATCTATCAGAAACCCCTATCATAAATGAGCTGGACAGGATAAGCCAACTTGAAAGAGAAAATAAAATATTATAACCCTAACTTGAAAAGAAAATATGGTGTGCGGTTTATTGCTGTGGATTATGGAGGAAGAAAGAACGGATTTTAAGTCAAAAACAGAAAAGCAGTGACAGTCTTTAAAGTCCGTACAATATTCACAAGGCAGACACTAGACTTTAGAGAGCCAAAGCTTCAGGCTCCTGCTCTGGTCTATAAAATAGATGTAAAATTGCTTTTGCTACATTATTAGTGCTGCATTATTAGTGTGCCATTCTAGAAACAAGGAACGTTTTAGGAGAAACAAAAATTAACTTGGGTACTTTCAAGTCAGAGTCTGTTGCTCAGAATCTCACATTGCCTTTTAAAGACCTTTAACAATTGCAGCTTTGGGAAATTCCACTCTGACAAAGTGAGATGGAAGAGGGACGTGGAAAAGATTTGCAGTGTAAGAAATAACTTCAGACGTCCTGGTGATAAGCTCTGCAATGATCAGAAATGGGAAGGTCATCTTTAATAATGAGATTCCCTTCTTCCTACAATCACCTTCCATTGAAAGCACCTTTCCTCCTTCCCTGAGCTCCCTGACCCCCACCCTGAAGTCTCTGTTGCTTGAAGCTAGTGAGTCATTAACATCTGGCTTAGACAAAAAAATATCAAAAATGCCTCCCATGACCAAGGCTGAAAGTGGAAATGTAAGAACACATGTGGAATTTGTTGGTCAGGCTTGGTCTAGTCTGGGGGCATGGGGGTGGTGTGTACAACCCTCGCTGAGGAGCTCGAGGGGCTAAGATAAGATGTGATAGAGAGGGGCTTATGCTCTGAGTGGAGGTTGAACCAGATGGCTCCTAAGGACCCATCCAGCCTGGGTCACACAGTCATTCATGTCTTCTGATTTTCTTGTAAGCCTTGGAGACTGGATGTAGCCTGCCCCACTGAGTCCCCCGTTTATAGATTTTCCTTTGGGTGCAACCTTGAGAAAAGTGTAGCTACTTTTGGTGTCTTTTACAAGAACATTTTAGGTCATTAAAGGAACCATCTCGAGGGGAGAGAGGAAAACTAGACTGAGATGGTAAGTCCGGTCAAGTATATGGTTCTTTCAGGTTGAGGCAGGTTGTCTAAGGTTCTGATTGCTTTGGACTGGATTGACTCATTCCATTTGTTCATCATTCACTCTCACTCACTTACTCGCTCATTCACCCAACAAGGGCTTTTCAAGTTCTTCCTGTATGTCATGTATCACGGACTTGACCATTGCCCAGTTTTCTAGTTCCATGCCTTCGTGTGTCTAGGCAAGTGATTTATCACCTTTTCTGGGGCAAGAAAGGTGAGCAGAAGGGAGTTTACAGTCACATACTGAGAAGACCTCAGTTTTTAGGGAGAAGTGGGTCAGGTGGGTCAGACATCTGGGTGCCAGGCCCAAGTCCTATATCAACTTCCATTCAAATCTCAGACTTAAAAGAATCTAAATAAAAACAACAGCAGTTACCAACAGAGTGATTTCTGTTAATTTTCCAGGAGCAATGCAAAAAGGAGTCAGTTAATATAAATATAATTTATTTTCTTTGTTTCCAGATCACCAGATTAAAAATTGATCGAAACCCTTTTGCTAAAGGATTCAGAGATTCTGGAAGAAACAGGTAAGAATAATTGGGAAAGACATTTCTTTTCTTCATGACGTCATCCACTCCCCCCTCTTCCCCCATGCTCCATTGGTGGCTTTTGGCTCCTGCTTTTGGGGGATCACTTGCACACTATGCCTCTGTGCTGACTCAGGCAAAGAGAGATGGATAGCTGATCTGAGAATCAAAAAGCTGTTTTCCGGTTTTTGTTAACACTCTGTACATGACCAGATCAGATCCCTCATGGTATTTTTCTCCCTACATCATGCTTGGTAATCCAGTCACTTAAACTAAATTTTATGGTGATTTATTGCCACGAAACGATTGCTCCTTTTTCTGCTGAGTACTCTAGGTGGCTACAGCACATACAGTGATAACCTCATTTACTTTGTATTATCAAACAAGGACTTGTGGACAAATAAGAATTACCAGAAGATGATCACCTTTAAGATTAGCTAAAAACTGTTAAAAAAAAATTAGCCTTTTCTCTTAAGGAATATTCCCCAAATATATTAGATGCGGCCTGCCTTAGTAAAGATAGTTTCTAGAATGCAACCTTTCCTGATGCTCTAGCATTAGGATGAGCTGTCATGGAGGGAAACTCTTAGGACCCACTGATGTTTGTGGGACTCTTTGCTCTTGTTGTAAGTGGTCTTAACGACTGTGGCATTTTTCTGGTTAATTCTGCTTCTCTCTAAATCCTTTCTTTCCCACCGTTCCTATATAAAATTAAAATCTGTTATCCCTGGAGCTAGGGGAGAATGGAAGTTGCTAGGAAACACAGATCTATCAAAGGTTATTCAGCCAGAAAACCCACTTCATATAAACCCTACAGAAACCACAAATGTGACACGTGTGTCTTGTAAAGTGTGTAGGCTTTGTTTGCAGTAACTATTCACGTTAGCGTTCAGACCTTTCCCTCACTTGGGGCATTTCTTTACATCTGAATGACACAGACTGTCAGGAGTTCCCTTTGCTATCTTCTCCGCAGGAGTTTTCAGATAAACTATCTAGGATTATATTTAGGATAACTTCATGAACGGTGTAGCACATTCTATTAGAACCCAGATTTATGCTAAAAATCATCTGTAGTGATCACTTCCTTTACAAAATTATTTATGGAAACACTTTTTTTTAAAAAGATTTATTTATTTATTTATTTGAAGACGGGAGAGGGAGTACAGACAGGGAAGGGCAGAGAGAGGGAGAGAGACATTTTAGCAGACGCCTCACGTGGGGCTCAGTCTTACCACCCTGAGATCATGACCTGAGCCAAAACCAAGGGTCAAGTGCTTAACTGACTGCATGATCCAGGACCCCCCAAAAGCACTGCTTTTTTTAAAAAAATTATTTGTTTTTTAAATTCCACTATAGTTAGCATACAGTGTTGTATTATTTTCAGGTGTACAATATCACGATTCAACAATTCTATATATTACTCAGCACTCGTCATGAGAAGTGTACCCTTCACCCCCTGTAGAAGCACTTCTTAATGAAACTCTTATTGTATATTTAAAATACATTTAAATTGCTATCCAATTTTACTTACCTCAGAATTTCTTAAGATTATATCTATTGAGTAAAGTAAAATTCACTTCAACTTCTAGTTTGAAAACTTCAGGCCACAGGCTTTCCTGTTCAGTGAAGACCTTTGTCTTCCAAATGTAGCCAGTGAGGAATGCATACTTATTCCTTCCATTTGAGACAGGCCTCTTCCTGCCTTCCTTGTTCAGGTCATAGAACTTGCCTGTGAAAGGTGTCCTGTTGCTTCCTTTTCAGGGCTCTGCATTCTGGTCTTACTAAGGACCTTGCTGGTGAATGTGTGCTCAGAATAGAAGCTGGCCTTTCATAAAGAAGCTGCTAGGGAGTTCAAGATCATTAGCTCGAGTCTGTGGGTGGATTGCCAGGGTTCTGTGAGTTCCCGGATAATATAAAGAAAATTGAGTGTGGATGAGCAGGTGTACATTTTCTGGGGAGAGGTCTATAGCTTTCTCCAAGTTTTTGAAAATTTCCATGACCAAGTGTTAAGAATTTCTGCCCTAGACACCATGAGGGGTCAACCCTAATGACTTTAGTTATTCAACTACTTTCTCTTTCTTTCTTCCTGTATCCCCAGTGACACTTAGTATTTGTTTGTTTTCTTCTTGGAACTCTAAAGATTGTTTTGATTTTTTTCTTTGCTTTTTTTCTTCTTCTGGAGTCCTTGTTTTTCAGAGGTGTGACCTAGAACATAAAATTGAAATAGATAGGCTGCACTGACCAGCATCAATGCTCTGCTCTAGAACTGGAACCATGCTTTAGTCTGGTGATTTAGACCATGTAGCTTGAAGCATTTGCCTCTGGTTAGGAAGTTGCGATGACATCTTGGTGCAAGTCCCAGGGTCCTCCTGTTCCCTCGCTGGGCTAGAAGGGACCTTCTCATCATTTAGCCCTGGCTTGGGTCTGCTTTGGGGCTGGTGAATATCTTCCTGCTCAGGACAGACAGTTATTTCTCCTGCCTGGTGGGCTACTCTTCTTTGTAAGGAATCCATGGAAAGCACAACTCTGGATTCTCATTAGCCCATTTCAGTGCCTTATTTATTTATTTTTCCGGTAACATGTTGATTCTTTGTGATGTATGCCCCATTTAAAGCTTCAGGCTACTTTAAGTAACTTAAGTAATTACCGAAATTATCTGTGATTGAACACTTACTGTGTTCCAGACATTTCACTTAGTTTTTTTTTCCCCAATTTTTAAAATGACCCATATTTTACGAACGAAGGAACTGAGGCTCAGAGAGCTTAATCAGCCTCTGTAGGGTCACACAGCAAAGCTGGAGCGCAGAGTAACTTCCGGGTTCCCGACTTCAAAGCCTGTGAACTTCGTGTTCTATCATGCTAACAGTTTCAGCTCAACATATTTTATCTCCAACAGATATGGAAACTAGAACTCTTCCTCTGAAAACACATCGTTTACTTAAAGGTACTACTCAAGTACCCAGAAACTTCTTTTTTCTAAATAAAACAATCTGTATCTTCTCCACCTGCCTTTGCAGCCATCCTCATTGCTTTATCATCTACTTTCTATACCCCCTGTCAACAAGGGATTCCCTAGTAGAGGACAGAAGTCAGGCTGAACTTCCTAGCAGGAGAAACCATGACATAATGGCCTTGAAGTCCCTTGTCTCATGGGAGGGCAAAGGTGAATCATTGAATATAGAAGTAATTTTTGTCTTGCAGCAGTCTGGGAATATAGACTCATGGAGGCCCTTGTATTCTGTCTTTAAAAAATTTCAAAATGACCTGATGATCAGACTTGAAATCTCACTCCCTGGCTGCAGGGTCTGATGAGGGCAAGAACCATTAATGTCATTTTGCAGATGGGAACGACTGATGGATGAGGATATGGGGGATTATTTGTAAATCTTCTGGGATCTGGTGGTTCTTTGCCAACACCAGAATCCAGTTCCTTACCTTCCAACCAGTGCCTCACCTATTGCCCTTCTTGTGTTACCAGAGTTCTTATAAGTCTATGATCATCCCCATGCATTTTAGACATCAAATGACTCATAGCAATGGGCATGGTTTGATGAGTTGCATATAAATGTACCCAAAACATACGGATTACATTTCCTTTAAAAACACACGGGCTTAAAAATTAGGGCGGGGGGAGTTCTTGGCCAATGTTTTTTGGTTATGCAGAACACAAAACATTTGTGGAATACTTTGGAGTTACAGAATTTGCCAAACCTCAAACCAAAACATGTTTAGGTTTGTCGATCTTAATCTATCCCCGTGTGATCCAAAGGCTCAGGGAGGGAGGGGTGTGGAGGGAAGATGGGGAGGACACAGCACCCTCTGCACTCTCTTCCCTTGCCTCTCCTGAGTCTCTCCCACCCTTCCAGCCTCTCACTGCAGAGTCTTCTGATTGGGGCTGGCGGGCAACAGCAGTGTCCTGAGCAAAGAGAAGAACTCGAGGGAGCTGGACTGAAGATCCTTATGTCCATGTAAAGAGATATCTGTGGAGAATACTCCTGGCTTCTACCCTCTCGCTTTCTCCATTCCCTCACCAGGCACCAGAGTGACCCCTCTGATTGCTGAGTCCGGGAGAAGGAACTCTTGAGGTCCTGCTTTCCTCCACACAGCGTACATTCTAGCACATTCTAGTACATTCTAGTACGTTCCTGCACACAGCGTACATTGCCCTGTGTGGCAAGTTCAACAGAGGAGGCCTGCTGTTCTGGGGGGCTAGCTTGCTTCAGGGGAGTCCTGACCCACTCATTCAGCTTCCACATCTGTGCCATAGTGTCCACACACCTTTATCAGCAACGAAACTGGTATTTCGGTCTCTGTGGCTTCAGGCTCCTACATCCTTCTCAGACTTTGAGTTCGGATGAGGATAGGAGGTGACATTCACTGGGCCTTTCAGAACCCCCACAGAATCCCCAGTGAGTCCACAGTGTTAACCCTGTGGTGTCACTGTCCCCAGAGCTTGTCACGGCCCTCCCTGCTTTCTTAGGAAGTGCCATTCACACACTTCAGTGTAAGGAGGTCGCCACTCTTTAAACCACACTTAGGGAGTGGTTGCTTTGCCTTCCCATATAATTGTGTCCCTGATTAGAAATCTTTACCAGAAGTGTGTGTTCATGTTGAGGGGAGGAGTGGTAGACAGCTGGCCCTTTTGGATGGAGACATTGTCAGATTTTGCTTCCAGGGATTGATTGTCTCTGCAGTGGAAGGGCAATTGTGTTTAATTCCAAATTGTCCCTCCTTCTAGATTTCTCAGAAATCATGTGGCTCAATTCTGGCTTTGGGTAGAGCCAGGCATGTTTACCCATCTGCAGGCCTAGCCCCAGGGCACAATATCCAGAGTGACCTCTGGGACATTTCTCCTTCCCAAAGGAAACAGTAGCCACTTGCTATTCCTAGGGAAAACAGATCCCCTCAGCTTGATGAATTGATGTCTTGGGATCTGTGTTCCTGGGCTCTGCCTGCTGCTAGAATGTACATTCCTTGAAAACTGGGACTGTACCTTTTTTAGGTTTCTAATCTTAGATTATTTCCTGCAGTTCCAGGTACACAGAGTAAAATGATAATTGTTTACTTAGTTACAAAACTGCAAACAGAGTTAATGAGTAACAGAGAAATTAAAAACTAGGAACTTGGGAGTGAGAAAACCTTACCCCAAGCAACAGCGAATCAGGTGTAGCAACAGCAGGGGGCTAGTTTTAGACATCAACTAAAAAGGGAAGAAAGAGTGAATCTATAAATAGGCTTAGTTTGAAGACTAAGGGCAATTTTGATTCAAATCTGGGATGGACTGATGCTGTAGACACTGATTTAGCCTGTCCTAGAGTAGACATGCACACCCTTGAGGCCAGCAGAGCCGTGTCTGAAGAGTGGGGATGTGTTTATACTACCTGGAGAAAAGGAGGACTCCCAGCAAGTTTCAAAGTCTGGGAGCTTCAGGAAAGAAGAGGTCCCAGAGGGTGAGCCCAAACAGAGTGAGGTTTAGTCGAGAAAGGTCGCGCAGTGGTGAACGGAAAGGGAAAATTATATCTTTATAGATGGACACCCCAGCGGGTAGCACATTCCAAAGAGAAGACAAGGGTCATGGAGCTGAAGAGAAGCAGGAGTGTTTGCATTGAGTCCCATGGTCAAGAAGCAGCCTCAGGAGGTCCCTCTGTCTGCATGCTTGGTGAGCACACTGTGCTCAGCTAGAGGGACCATCACAACTGCAAAGACTGTGCACTATAAAGGGATAGCCAGAGGAGCAGAAGGAAAGAAGACATTGTGGGTCTCTCAGTCCGCATCTAACGTGAAAGCCTTGTCTCTGTTGGGAGTGGCTGCCAAGATTTTATAGAAGGCTCAAGTCGGCTTGGGAAATTTTATGTAATTCCCAGGGACTTCTCCAAAGCAAACATATACATAAAAAGGAGAGGATTAAAATTATGATCTGTCTGGGGAGTAAAGGTTCTACGAACTTGTTTTAAAAGAGTGCCATGGAGTGCATGACTCTGGGTTCTCTCTGTACCCTTCATCTAGTCTTTGACCTTGGCCTTACCCTTCCTCCCAGACTCCATTGCTTCTAAGGCAACTGCAAGGCAACCCCTTGCAGTTAGTCCTAGTTAGATGCAGACTGAGAGACCCACATGGCTTCCTCCAGATAGTCCTAACTGGCATGGTGCCCTAGAAGCCACTGCTGTTGGTTCCACAACAGGCCCTGGTAGAGTGGCTCTTCTGCAGTGTGGGGAATTGGTACAACTCTCTAGTAGGGGATCTTTTTCTCTATGGAGGCCACCCTCAGAGGCTTAATCATGACTCAGATCCCAGCATTTCAGAGCTGACAGCAAGGAGCCGGTGTCAGGCCCTGTATCATGGGGTGGCTGGTTCCCATGGAAACTGGCTTTAATAGGTTGCCTGTCACTGAGAAAACAAGAGGGCCTGCAGGAAGCAATGTGTGAGCTAATTCTCTGCCAGCCCTGCTGTTTGCTGGGAACGTGGCTGGCGGCAGTCCTCCTTGGTACCTAGTGTCCCTTTACATGGTGCACCGGAGAGGGATCTAAAAATGGAGCCATTAACTGCATTACGGGAATAGATTTGCTTGTTGGAGGAGGATGCTGAACGGGGCTGATACTTAACCCAAAGGAAGGCATCTCCACTGATGGGGAGGAAAATCTTTGCGAGGAAAGGATTTTCCTGGGACCTCCTCTTCAATGGCTGCTGTGCCAAGGCCATGTTCATAGAGTGAAGATGCACTTCCTTGGACACAGGCAGGATACCCTACCGAGGCGTAGCTTCTTCTCTCAAAACTCTGCATGGAATCAGAGTGCCTCCAGTTAATGGAAGTGAGAAGGAAGGAAGAGGGAGAGTCAGCTAGATCCCAGCCCCAGGGTCAGGTCATCTGTGCTTAGATCTGAAAGAAACCGTTTTTCTTGGTGAGCTGGGGAAGAAGCGTGCAGTGTGGGTCTCAGTTAAAGTCTGTGAGAAGGGTTCTCTGTTAGAACCAAGTGTCTCAAATCTTGTCCACCCCCTTACCTATCTACTAAGCTGAACATACGAAATTACTACATTTGTGGGCCCAAGAGGTGAAATATCAGCAATTTCATACATTTCAACCTTATATGTTTATTTCTAGGAATTCAAATCCCACGTGTTCAATAATAATAGTAGAAATAAGCATTTCACACGCAGCCCATGTTGTCCCTTTTTTGTCTCCGAGCTGACTGGTATTGTTACAGTGTTTCCCATTTTAGGGATGGTAAAACTGAGTAGGGGGAGATACTAGCTTTCACAATTTGCCAGTCCAGCCAATGGCAGCATCCAGAGGGTGATGTCCCTCTCCCTCAGCGAGGCACAGCTTGCCAGTCATGAGACAGCCCTGCCCTCACCCCTGTCTGGGTCCCCATTGCTTCTGAAGCCTCATGTAGCAAGCTGAAAGCCAGGGAGCGGACCCCCTGCCTTCTTTCAAACCAGCACTACTTCCAAGGGTCTCCCTCACTTTCAATTATTATGTTTTTATTTGTTCTCCCTCGGGCCACTGACTATATTTTTCTAGCCAATCTCATCCTGCTTGTTCCCAGGAATCCTACTAACCCCTGTAGGTTTTGCCTACTCTTGTGTTATCCCTGGCACGGGGGCCACTGAGCCGAGCAAAAGTCAGTCATCCGTGTCGAGCTTCCTCTCAGGAACTGTGGCATCTACAGCTCAAGGTAGCTGGCCTTGTCCTAGACTCCGGTGATAGCCTTCCTGCCAGATTCCCCCTCTCCCTCCAGGCCGTGGCTGTTTATCATGTCCCCTGGCTTACGGTCTTCCAGCCGGTACTTGACATTTTTCTCTGCCTTGTTATTTCTTCTTCCTCCTCCGTCACGAACCTTTTCCACCATTGTCCTCTTGGCTGTGTGGGTTTGCCAGGGAAAAGTTGGCAGTTGTTTTATTATCTATGGCACTTGCCCAGGGATGGTGTCATCTAACAGAGTGACGTCTTTTTAATGGCTAACAGATTGGAGCTTGAAGTATCTGCAAGATAATGAGGCCTACCGGGGCCAAAGGGACACGTTTTTGGTTCTCTGAGGAGAGAATGAGACACGGAATTGGGTAACATGAGGGTCCCTCCACATTCAGTCTGGAGCCAGGGGCTGACCCAGGTTTGGATTCCTGGGAAGTAAGAATGTTTTCTCCTGCTACAGGTCACAGCCTAAGGAGCTGGTGGTGGCATTTCTTTTGCTTGGGGGTATAGCAGTGGTCGTCGAGCTTTCATTATGTTTTTTTCCTCTTTGATATATTTTATCTTTAATCAATCTGTATTTATTATAATAATTAGGAGGGAGCAGTGTTATCTCTGTTTTAGAGGCAGGGAGACTTGGGCATGAGATGGTGATACGGCCTGGCCGAGATTACACAGGGGATCAGCAGGATGGCACTGTGAACCCAGGCAGTCCGTTTCTGGAGCTCCTGATCTTCTTCACCACTAAGCTCATCTGCCCCTTGTGTGATTTCATGTTTCCCATTCAAGTCAGAGCACTCCAGTCAAACGTGAAGAAACTTAATCTCTTAGCCTGCATTGTGTTGTCAGCGATTTTTCTCAAGGCAATGAAAACTCCTTAGGGACTGCCATTGCTTCCTGTTCAGACTCCATGTGGGGACAGGGTTCCCAAGTTGGGAATCACTGGGTGAAGAACAATTTCGACTCAGCCCCAAGCATCTGTCCATTGGACACCTGTTCTTCCAAACCACTGTGACAGCCAATTCATCATGTAGATGTACTTACTGCACCATCTAAAGCCAAGTTTTGAATGATGGCTCCCCCCCTCCCCCACAATTTGTAGACCTCCGTTGGGAGGTCTTTTAGATTATTCCTGGACCACCAGTCTGTAGAAGCCAGTTCCAGATCCAGAGGAGAAGAAAGATGTGGAAGGGTTCACCTCACCTCGGTGGATGGAAGACAGTCTAAGAAAAAGGATTAGGAACTTGAGATATAGTAATTAGGTCTGAAAGAACAGTATATTCTGGTTCTGTGTCTTTTCAAGTGCTGAAACAGGAAGAGAAAGGAAAGAAGAGCAGAGGTACAGGACCGCCCATGGGATAAAATCCAGGCCCCAATAAATATCTCTGGTATCCACCCCACCATCTCATCTTGCACCTGGAGCTGCGGCCGCCCTAAACTATTTTCAGTTCCCAGAACGTGCCTTCTCTTCCATACCCCCACGTCTTTGTATATACTGTGAACTCTCCTGGGAAAGTTCTTTCTGCCTTTTGTCTGCGTGGAAAACTGCTGAGTACCCTTTAATACTCAGCTGAAATAACTGGTCTTTAGGGAGCATTTCTGGAACTTTCCAGGTGGAGGAAGTACTTCTTGCTCAGTGCTCCGTGGTCTCTTCCATGTATCTTCGGTGTAACATTCGTCACACTGTTGTGTGATCAGTCATTTACATGCTGTTCTCTTTGTACTGAACAGAACACTCCTGATTTGGGGTAAAGACCCTATGTCTTTTTTGTCTCTGTATCTCCTGGACCTAGCACATTTACTGGCTGAAAGTCTTCTTTATGATTTCAAAACCCCATCTCTGTAGCCCTTGACTGTCTTCTATTAACAGATGACCAATGGCCTTATCAATGTTCCTTTTGTTACCAGAATCACTGGCCAACAGCTTGGGGAAGAGTTAAAAGTCAGAACTACAGAGAAAATAAATCGAAGAAACATAAAAAGCAACCCTCTATCATTGCAACACAAATAAAACACAGAAAGTATGCAGCAGAGTGCTAATAGGTTCATGAAGATAGTCATAATTGTTATTATTATCATCAAATATTTGCTGAACTTTTTTTTTTTTTTAATAAGAACTTTGGAAGAACAATTCTTTACCGTCTGGCTGTTTTTACAAATCAGTTCATCTCGAGGCATCATCAATTTGCAAAGGAGATCTTTGGCTTGTTTCCTCTCCTTCCTTGTCTCCCTCCTCTTCAGCATGTTCTGTTGGTTTGGCCAGTGAGCAGACTGAAAAGTCTACAGAGAAGAGGCTTGGGAATCAGAGGGGTGATTCCAGCCAAAGGACTGAACAAAGAGGGTTTGGATATGGCCTCTGTTGTCACTGGAGCAAACAGGGAAAAGTAAGCAAGAGGGGAGACACTTGCCAATATGATCATCTCTGATTGGAAACCTCAGACATTGGGTCTCTGGTGTGCGACAGACCCGGAGAGGCCCACCATGTGGAACACGTTAATGATGTGAGGTTACCTAAGCTTGCTTTTTAAAAATCTGTTTTGGACCATGAATTCACTTTTAAGAATCTTATGATAAAATTTTACAAAGCTAGGGTAGAATGATGATGAATAATTAAGCAATGTATTCCTCATAATAAACTTTGAATAGACATCCAAGTGGCTCAAGATGTTAATGGATAGTTGGCAGAGATTCTTATAAGAGAAGATGAGGGTAGAAATGACTGGTCCCCGAGAGGGGGATTCAAACTGTTGTAGGTCAGAAATTCCGTGACCTGAACAGAAGAAACCAAAGGAAAACTGAAACCCCCCTGAGACCTGAGTCAAGAAAGGCACAAGCAGCTATAGGAACAATTCCCAAGTCTCCAGTACTAAAAGATTTCTTTTGTCTGCACAGTCTTGATTTTACATCAAGTTGTTTTCCTAAGTTTTAGGCTGGCTAAAATTCATGAGATAATGGTACAGTATTAAGACATAGGGTGAAAATTGACTCCTTTGCTTATTCATTGAATGCATACAGATTGAGATCTGACCATACAATAGTCGTCACTCTAAGCACTGGGACACACAGAAACGGGGTCTAAAGTAGACACACAAGTGATGAAGAAAGCTGGATTATCTAATTCTTAGCTTGCCACCTCACATCACCAAATCCTGATATCTAGCACTAGTACTTTCTAACAATCACACCTATTTGATGAAGCTTAATGGAGTTTGAGGACAAATAAGATGTGGCATCGAGTGAAAAAATAGGATTAATTTTTCTAAAAAGAGATATGCTTTGAATATGTAAGTAGATTCAGGAAGTATCTGGGATAAATCTATGAAAGATGGATCTACAGCAAAGCATGGTGAGGGATGGGTGGGTGATCTCAGTCATTATTTTTCAGTAGTTACAGCCCCTCCCCAACAACTCCACCACTAAAATGAACCTTCTGACAGAGTCCTGGACTAGAGGGAGCGTAGCTGTGCCCATATGTGATAACTTGTACATTACATTCTTAACTGCTAAGGAAAGTCTTCCTGATGAGAATGTGGAAAGTATCTGGCACTTGTCACCATTTACTCACTGGTAATGGGACCAGAGAGTACAAGTTTTGTCAGAGATTTCAGCCCAAGATCAGAAAGAACTTTCTAACGTCTATTAGAAAACTGAATGTTTTCCTTGGGAAATACCCCAGCAGAGGCTGGGTAACCATTCAAGATGGCATCCCAGGAATTGGAAGTAGGTAATAACTAAGAACTTTCCCAGTTTTTAAATCTATGATTCTACAACTCAGTCTTTCAGTTGGATTTTAGATTTGGATAGATGGGTAAATGGTCACTATCCTATATAGTGTTGATGGCCTAAATAAAATTATGAATAACTTTGCCACAGGCTTTTTGCCTATTATGAAAATGAAATCCAAGTTTTTCTATTTCTATTTCTATTTCTTGAATAAATACAATACGGGCGGTATATCAGTGTGTAATTGTTTCTTCACAGTCATCTGTCACTTTCTTGTGAAATGAGAAGGGACTGTTCTTCGTCCTTGAGTTAATGTTTTGTCCCTCATGGGTAAATGCTCCTGGGAAGAATGAGATAGGAGGTGAAACAACAAAGACCTTACCATTTACAGTGAGCCTCCCATGCCATTAAAGAGAATCCCAAGATGTTCTGGTGGGTGGCCAACATTCCAGAACAAGGCGGTGAGATCCATGCCTGGCCTATCTCTTTCTTACAGTCATCAAAGCTCAGCATGGCTTTATCTGCCTATCCTCTTATTATTCTAAACTCCCTAATTGCTTGGACTCTTTCTCTCCATAAATAGTTCCATGTACTGTATTCAGCATTAATGTAGGTGACTATGTGGACATGTCTTCTATTCCTACTTTTAACAGATTAACAGCTAATAAACACCATGCAACACCCTCTCTTCTCAACCTCTTCTAAAAATACAGAGTTTGATTTGCCAACATTGGTGTATTTAAAGCCTCCAAGATTCCAGGGAAGACTTTAGAAAGTTAACTGTGCAAGTAAAGCCTGTTCAGAGAGGAAATTTTCCAACATGAAGAGCCAATCAGTGTATCAGCAGCTCATCTGAGAAGAACCTCAAGGGATCTTCTAGTCATTTATAAGGAGAGGATAGTTGTTCTCACTTAAAAATAAAGCTTCTCACTTTATTCTTGGTCTGCAGGACTGAAGAGAACTCTGGAAATGTATTACCTAGGGAGGAAGACAGGCAGCATAAGTTTCATCTCAAGAGGGAACATTTGTCTTTTGCAGGAAGGGATGCCATGTTACCTTCTAGAAACTTTGCAGTGAAAGGACAGTGCTACCTACTCTTTTCCATCTTCCTTGTCCATAATCCCTGTGCTTCTGCTCCCTCCACTTAGATGGAAGTGAAGCAGTTTGTTTTAAAGAAAAGTTAGTAATAAGAAGCTTTAATGAAGTTAAAAGTTCAGAGCTTTAAACAAAACCCAACCAATACTTTTTTGAGGATATGGGATATCAGCAAGTGTATGACCAAGATAACTTGGATAGTTCTGTTGAAGGGATGTCCATCAGCACCTCATATATATGGTAGAGAATTTATTGAAGAGTAAAGTAGGCAGTGTGTGCATATTTTAATTAATGGAACCTCCAGTATCAGTGAAACAGAAGCCTTTAATGTATTTGGAAAATATTGGATGTTTCCTGAGGTCTGATGGTCTCAAGTATGTGATCCTCAAAGACCAGCTTGATTATTAGATTTTATAGGACACAGGATCAGTATTTGCAGAAACATATTGGCCCTTTTCTCTGAGGTATAATTTCTGGGACCAAACCCCTTCTTTGCCTTCAGGTGGGAATTTTTTGTTGAGACAGAAACTCACATGTGTTTGCTAGCTTGCTTTTCCTTTCGTTGCTATTACCCTGCTTGTCTCTGTTCATTTAAGCGATTTGATCGTTCTGTGGACTCCACATACTGACTGGTAGGGGTGACTCGGGGCAGGCTGTGTCCGTGCACTGCGGTGATGATGAAACATCGTCCTGTGCTTGAGAAACCGTCAGTGCCTGTCTGGGCTCAGCTCTGGTCATGATGGTATTAGTGACCTTGACCTTTTTTTTTTTTTTTTAAAGATTTTATTTATTTATTTGACAGAGAGAGATTACAAGTAGGCAGAGAGAGAGGAGGAAGCAGGCTCCCTGCTGAGCAGAGAGCCCGATGCGGGACTCGATCCCAGGACCCTCT
>NC_081570.1:102132374-102157783 GCF_022355385.1 Mustela nigripes | reverse complement strand
TGACAGAGAGAGATTACAAGTAGGCAGAGAGAGAGGAGGAAGCAGGCTCCCTGCTGAGCAGAGAGCCCGATGCGGGACTCGATCCCAGGACCCTGAGATCATGACCTGAGCCGAAGGCAGCAGCTTAACCCACTGAGCCACCCAGGCGCCCCAGTGACCTTGACCTTTAACAATTGTTTTTTTTTCCATGAAGACGGGACCTCCTTTGAAGAAAGCTCCAAGCAAAATTCCATCCTGGTTATGACTTGCTTGCGCATAATGTGAATTGGGTTAATTTCTTCTTCCTTACGCATTTCAGTGTCATTTGTTCCTTGTGCTCTTCTAGACTAATTTCCTCAGCGGGGGGCAGGGCGCAGTGAAATCTTTCAGTGCCTATGTACATACCACCTGTCAGACAAACCACTGCAGGATCTTTAAAAAGTAAGTACATTTCTTGGCATGAGTTACAACCTCCTTTGTTGGCTTTTCTCTCTGCAGAACCGGACTGGAAGCCATCATGGAGACTTACGCATTCTGGAGACCCCCCGTGCGCACACTCACCTTTGAGGATTTCACCACCATGCAAAAGCAGCAAGGTAAGGCCCGAGGCCATGGCCTCTTCTTAGTGATAGTGCTGGGGAGAGAGTGGGAGCAGAACTGAAGACAGCACATCTGGGCCCAAGCCAAGCCATGGGTCACACCAGTTCTTCTAGAATGAAGAGTACTTAGTAGCCTTGTAAATAACCAAAGCATAACTACTTGTGCAAAGAAGCCAGCTCTAGATGCAGAGTTCTCTCCCTTTTCTGAAAAGCAAGGTTATGTTCATGTTTACAATGGGGGTGAAATGATTATTTCTATGCCTAAGTGTTCATATAGCCCTTGGTATTCAAAGGTGTTTAATAATAATTTCATATATATGCCTCATTGCAGCCTTATCAGTTTCCTTATTCTGGTTTTGTGGAGGAGAAAAAGCTCAGTCCAAACAATAGGAATGAACTGCTTAAATCTGACAGTGAGGAGGCGATCTCTGCAAGCCCATCTGAAACTTGCAACTTATGCTCCCTCCTTTTCTGCTGAACACCTGGAAAGGCATGACACCTGTCTCAAGTTGATGTGCTGGGTGAACTTTTGCCTTGCCCTGTTCTGTGCTTTTCCTCCAGTTTCTCCCTTCTCTGGTAGCTCAGGTTGGGAAGCCAGTGACTTTAGCAAAGATGACTCCTGGGCTGACCTCAACTCTTTTCCTCAGTCGGTGGCTCTTCCCACGGCAGGACACCTTCACCTCAGGAAGCTTCCCAGAGAGTCAGACACTTTATGACTCTCTCTCTCTCTAACCTCCTTCCACCCCAAAGCGACATCAGTCAAAATTACAGAGCTTACTCTGTTCTGTCACAGGGCTGCCATTAATGGAACCCTAAGTTTTGAAATTGTTGGCTCTGTCATATGGGAAACCTTTCTAGGACTTGAAGAACTAGGACTTAAAGATTATATTACATTCCTCTCCCAGAGGAGCTTCCAGCAGTTTGCACGCTATATCAGGTTTTGTAACCTAAATTATTGAAGTCTCTCAGGTTTTAAGATGAAGGTGATTAAAAGGATAGGAGTTGGGGGCAGACCCCTTAGGTGAGGCTCTTATCCCCAATCTTTCCTAGCTTTGTGACCTTGGCCAAGTTCCCCATTCTTTCTGACACTTAGTTTTCTCATCTGCAGAATGGAAAAATATAATAGAATTCTTGTGAGGATTAAACGAGACAGTACATTTAAAATGGAGTAGGCCCTCACTATGCGCTAGCAATCGTCATCATCACCATCATCATCGTCATCACCACCCCCTGGTGTCCCTGTGCATGGAGACCTGGGAGGAAGTTCCCTCAGGGACGAGAGATACTGCCTTTCTGATGATTAACTATTTAAAGCCTAAACCTCATCATAGGGATCTGATGAGACAAGTAATGCAGAATTTCCATCCGTTTTTTGTTTTGTTTTGTTTTAAATGGAGGCGAAAAGGAAGCTTTCCACATGAAGCAACTTTCTCCTCATAATTCTGTGAGAGAAGCAGGGTCAGTACATATTCAGGGTGCTGCTCTTGCTCTAAGGCCCTCATGGGCCCTGAGAGGCAGAGGTGTTATGACATTTGGGAGATCTGGGCCTTCGTCTTTGATGGCCACGAACTCCCTCTATAACCTTGGGCAAGTTACTTTTAGTGAGTCTGTTTCCTCACCTACCAAAGAAGGGTAACTTTTCGTTGAGGTCATTTATATAAACATGCTTCATAAGTGAAAATGGGTCATTTCCACACAAAGACACTTACTTGATCTGGTGTTTTTCTGAGGTGGCTTCTTGTTTCTCTGCCTTGCTTTACTCATTGACTGCCCAAACTGGCTAAGTGAGAATTTCTGTCATGGAGGCCAGTGTGAGAAGGCTGGCAGAGCAGGCATTGGTGGTGACATCATGTTCACTGCTGTACTCTTGAGAAGAACTATCACAGGGCCTGGCAGCCTGGAAGGACCTAATGAAAGGAGGTCACTTTGCACCGTGGCTCAGGTGGGTAAGCTCACTGATACACTGGCCTGGAGCACAACCATCTGGAATGTTGTTTGGATAAGGATGTGGAGTGATGATTGGGGTTGACAGTCTGCATTTCACCAGCCTGTGGGGTGGTTGGGCAGGTGTTGACCATTGGAAAACTTTGGTTTAAGAGAAACTGAGCTTTCTTTCTTTTTAAGATTTTTTATTTCTTTTCTTGTATTTTTTAAATTATTTTTTTATTTTTATTTTTAATTTTTAAAAAGTCTTTCTTCCTTCCTTCCTTCCTTTCTTTCTTTCTTTCTTTCTTTCTTTCTTTCTTTCTTTCTTTCTTTCTTTCTTTCTTTCTTTCTTTCTTTTTCTTTCTAGCATGAGCCAGGGGAGGGACAGAGAGAGAGGGACAGGGAGAGGCAGACTTCCTGTTGAGAGAGGATCCTAATGAGGGGCTTGACCCCAGGACCCTGGGATCATGACCTGAGCTGAAGGCAGATGCTTAACTGACTGAGCCACCCAGGCACCCCTGTTTTTAATTTTTTTAAATTTAAATTTTAATTAGTGAGCATACAGTACAATATTGGTTTCTGGAGTGGAATTCAGTGATTCATCACTTAACATACAACACCCAGTGCTTATCACAACAAGTGCCCTCCTTAATGCTCATCACCCACCTAGCCCATCCCCCACCCACCCCCCTCCATCAACTCTCAGTTTATTCTCTACTGGTAAGAGTCTCTTATGGTTTGTTTCCCTTGCTCCTTTTTTCCTTTTCCTCCTTTCCATGTGTTCATCTGTTTTCTTTCTTAAATTCCACGTATGAGTGAGATCATATGGTATTTGTCTTTCTCTGATTGAGTTATTTCACTTAGTATAATACTTTCTAGTCCATCCACGTCATTGCAAATGGCAAGATTTTATTTTTTTGATGATTGACTAATAGTCCATCGTTTATATACGCTATGTCTTCTTTATCCATTCATCAGTCGATAAGACATTTGGGCTCTCTCCATAGTTTGGCTATTGTGGATAATGCTGCTATAAACATTGGGGAGGCTGTATGTCTTCAGATCTGTATTTTTGTATCCTTTGGGTAAATGCCTAGTAGTGCAATTGCTGGGTCATAGGATGGTTCTATTTTTAATATTTTGAGGAACCTCCATACTGTTTTCCAGAGTGTCTTCACAGTTTGCATTCCCATCAAAAGTGCAGGAGGGCTCTCCTTTCTCTGCATCCTTGCCAACACCTGTTGTTTCTTATGTTATTGATGTTAGCCATTCAGACAGGTGTGAGGTGGTATCTCATCATGGTTTTGATTTGTATTTCCCTGATGATGAGTGATGTTGAGCATCTTTTCATGTGTTTGTTAGCTATCTGGATGTCTTCTTTGGAAAAGTGTCTATTCATGTCTTCTGCCCATTTCTTAACTGGATTATTTATTTTTTGGATATTGAGTTTGGTAAGTTCTTTTTGGATTTTGGATACTAACCCTTTATCAGATATGTCATTTGCAAGTGTCTTCTCCCAATCCATAGGCTGCCTTTTTGTTTTGTTGATTGGAGAAACTGAAATTTCAAAGCAAAATGTCACACTTACTTAGTGATTCCATTTTTTATTAGTGGGGGGGGGGTGAACTTGGAATTATTGGATACATATGGTAGTAGGATGGGGCTAAAGGAGAAGCCAAAATTCTATTAAATTGTTTAATTGGAATACATTTTTGAACTATACACTGAACTTGATCCAGATTCTCATTATTAAGAAATATGTGGCTTGGTTTCTTGACGTTAACAAAGGACGTGAAAGAAACAACATCCAGTCCCTCTTCCCTTAAGAACTAAGAGTTCCAGTAACTCTGGACAGTATCACTCATAAAATGAAGAAAAGAGACAGAGCCATCTATGTTGAACTGTTTTGTGTCTTAGAAGAAGTAGAGAGTGTTGAACTTGTAGTGGAAACTTCAGTGGCAGACTGAGTCTTGTAGCAGTTTCCTTTTGGTGAAGTGAGTGTTGGCAGCATTGGTGCCAAACTTAAGTTCCACATGATGATTGCCTCACCCAACGTCCCTATAACCTCATCACTTCAGACACGTGAATATCTGGCATGTCAAATCTGGGGCCCTGAGCCAGTTCTGTGCTCCTGTTGCTGCTGCTGCTGCTGGAGGCTGGACCCTCTCCTCTGTCTGAGTGAAATTAGGAGGCTGCTTTTTTTCATCCCATCCTTGTGGTCATTTTTGTTTCTCTCTCATGAAGACCCATTTGTTGATAAAATTTCAAAGGAAAACCCCTTAGTTGAATTAGCCACCATTTCGCAAAACGCCAGATCTTTCTATTTTAAAAAAGATACTGAATGGGTATTCTGTATAGTTGTTTTCTCCACTGGAGAAGAATGCATGGGATTCATCCTCCTCAGTCTTTTACACAAAAAGAAACCAAGGTACAGAGCAGTCTACTTGCGTGTGTGCCGCTAAGCGGTGGCAGAAGTGAGTTGAGGATTCCCGGGTGGCTCTCCATCTCGATGGGGCCCTGGCCTTTCCACCACTTTCCTTTCTTCATTCTTACTCACTAGAGCTTTAATTCACTGCAATTTTTTTGTTTGTTTGTTTATTAATTTTTTTTTTTTTTTTTTTAGTTTACTCTGATATTTTCTTGTCAGCAACTTGAACGTTAAGTCTAAATAGGTCAGTATTTTATTTTCATCAAGTCAGATGTCTGGTCTTTACTTTCAGACATCTTCACTGAGAATCTGCCAGGGAGTTTACATGTTGGGAGAGTCTGAAGCTAGGGATTACATTTCCGGAGCGGCTTCTGCCCAAACATGGCTAGTGGTGGGGCCAAAATGAGCCAACCATGGAAGTGGTGCTTGGGGGATGTTGACTGAGGCAACACAGATAGAGAATAAAAAAGAAATCCCAGGCCAGTTATGGCCAAGGGCAGTCCTGTTGTTCTTTTGATGTATACTGGAGCTATTTGTTTGGCCCAAACTGAGGGGTCCTTCTCCATGGGGTCTGACAACTGTTGTTTATAAGGAACCATCCTGGACCAGTGACACCAGAGCTGGCAGAACATCTTCATCTGTGGAAGTAAGGGGACCTGTCATTTACAGAAACCCTCCCTTGCCCTCAACTGGTAGCAGACAAAACAGAGGGATTTTAACACTGTTGGGGCTTTTTATCTGTCAGGCAGTTAAAAGGATGTTGAGCTTCTCTGTCAGTGTTAGGCGTTTCATCAGTTTGATTTGTAATAATTACAAATTACGATTACAAGGTTGGTCCTTGAAAGGGATTAGATGCTGAGAATTCATACCAGTAAAAGGTAGAGAAAGGAGAACAGTTCAGTGGACAGCGTGGCTTTGAACTCCTGTGGATCGCCGAACAATTCAGAGATTGCCACTTAACGCAGATCTCATTTATCACTGAGATCAGGAATGATGCCCATGAACAGCTCAGATGCCCCCAACTAAGATGCTCAGATGCCCCCAACTGAAGGCATCTCAGTTAGGTCCACTAAAACAGTTATTGGTGACATATCCTATGTTGTCCCAAAGTCCCTTATGCTCAGTGTGTCCAAAATTGAGTCTAATTTACCCCACAGACTTGGCGCCCTCTCCTGGAGGAAGGACACTGGTATCCACTCACCATCTGGGTTGTTTCCTTCCTTCCCTACCCACCATAACCAACAGTCACCAAGTTCTGGCAACCCCCAACCCCTGCCATTGTGGTAACATAGCTGCCAGCAGCCCTAGACCTCCATCTTCTTAAGTTTAAATCTGATGGTAAAGGTCACATGCCCTTCTTAAGGTTTCTAGCAAAATCTCACCAAGTCTCACTGACTCTAACTGTGTCACCTCTGAACCAATTACTTTGGCGGGGGCCGGGGAATATGATGCTTGGACCATCCAGTCCTTAGTCATCTGCCTTCCTCAGAGGTGGGCGGGGGGAGGGCTGAGTGGGGGAGGGGGTTTCTCAGTGGGAAGTTCCATAGTGTGGCCAGGAGAGAGGCAGATCAGCTCTAAATGGCAATCACAACCGATGTGTATACAACAAAGTAAAACAAGTAACAGAAAAAACAAGTAAAACAAGGCAGTAAAACAAGTAGCAGGAAAAACAACCCAATTAATGGAAGGGGGAAAGATGGGGCCAGCCCACCTGGGGCAGTGTCACAGGCATGAGACAGGGCCATGCAGGAAGCACAGAGACTCAGAACCCAGAGGACCTATGTGAAAGATGAGAACTGGGTGAATATATCAAATGCTATTTTAAAAGGAAGAGGTTCAGATCCATGTATATCTTTAAACTTTACGGAGAAGGATGCATTGGGAGTCTTTCTCATTAGTGCTGTAATGTTAAGCATCTGCATTTTAAGAAGGGTACTCCTTTCAACTAAGGGCTGGGATCATGACCATTAATTTCATGGCCTCTGGGTTTCTTCCCTGGGATGAGTCCATAGGGTGTTGACATTTTACCTTTTACCTGTTTGCAAGCCTCAAAGAATGCTGCTCAGGGCCATGGTGACTCCGCCGTGTCCATTCTTCAAGGATACATGCCACTGAGTGATAGGAGAGAAGAGTCAGGCTGATGGAACCAAGTAATCACATGGAAATTTATTCTTTACTAGCCCAGATGGGGTATTGTTTTTACTGTTTTTCAACTTGGGGGTTGGGGGGAATAAAGCACAACAAAATAAACCCCAAAGGAAACTGTATGTGGAAGCCTCCATGTTACAATCTGGAAGTGATCGATTTAAAGATGCAAAAGTCAGCAGGTTTGGTATTCAGGATTTTCATGGTCACATTTAACTTGTCTTCATGGTATACAAGTATATTCTAAGTTATTGTCGTCGTATGGAAGCACTGCTAAACATGTATTCTTTTTGGTTAGTTTGGCCCTGAGCCTTAAATATTGGAACAGGCTAATGTTGAGGATGAATTTCGATGAGGACTTCCTCGCTTGGCTCCGTGGGTGAAACAGGATGCAGGGAGGAGGGATGGGTGGGGGATTGGTCTTGGAATACCAGAGACTTTTCAGCTACTTGGGCATTACATTTTCGTCACCTCTCAGAAGTGGATTAAGACCTCTGAGGACAGTGGGAAAGACACCAACCTACCTACCTGTGTTCAATTCCACTTGCTTGGTCTGAGAAGAGATAGACTTGGGGCATCAGATTTCCATTCTGGGCGGGGGTGAGGGGAGAGGGAAAGATAGTCCAGAGAGGAATCCGAGGTGGTTTAGCTTTTGGGAAGATTGGCTTAATGGGCCCATAGTGGTTAAGGGCCCACAGCTCCATCATTCACAGCCATGAAGGCAGCCTGTTACATCCGGGTACCTAGCTGTGACATAGGCTCACCAGTGTGCGGGGAGGCCAAGAGGCTCAGCTCCATGGATAGGAGCCAACACTTGAGAGTTGGAACCCGAATGTCCTAGGATTCCTCTCTCCTTCTTCACTTACAGAAGGGCAGAGAAGAGGAAACAGTATTTACAATGTGCTGAACTTTGACAAATACTCAATGCCTATGTGCACTTTATATTATATGTTATTTCATCTGTTTCTCAGAATATCCCTACAGAGGGAGACACTCAACATTCCACTTCCATAGAGAGGCTCGCTCACAAGATGCCATACTCAGTAAGAGGGCCGGGCAATCCAAAACTCTGTAGTCCGTGCTCCTCTAGTAAATAAGGTCTCAGTCCAGACTCTTAGAGCGTCGGGGAGGGGATGAGGTCAGACTGTTATGCAGGAAAGGGAGGTAGGCTTTTCCTGTGAGAGGCAGCTCTGACCCCTCTGTAGAAGTGTGCCCAGGCCTTCCACTCTACCCTAGCTCTTCTGTGATGCGAGGCCTCAAGGCAGCCCGGTGTTGAGATGCACAGGGAGGACTGCCTGCCTCCTGAGGCTTTATTTAGCCCTTGGCTGGTTCTCTCCATCTCATACAACGACCGCTAGTCTGTGAGGTAAGAGAGTAGCGACTTCTCAGTATCTTGGCTTGCTTTTCTGCAAAATATGTACCATAGTCTGCTCTTTCTATGTGGACAATGGAAAGAGCTATTATTTGTACTGACTACTCTTCAGTGCATAGCAGCGTTTCTTCAAACGCTAGTTCATGTGGGGGCTCCCACCCCCTGAAACGCAGCAGGCCACCAAGTCTCATTTCCAGGGAGTGTCATTTAAAAGCCAAAAGCAAGCTGACTACACACTTTTTAGCATGTACCTCTCTCATCTGCTCAGCAGAAATCCCTGTAACTTGTTAATAGTTCCCTTCTTATTTTTTTGTAGTGAAACCAATTGCAGCCTTAAATCAGTACCATTCGTTCCATCTTGGGCCATCTGAGAAAACCATTTAGGGTTGTAAAAAGTCATCTGCTCCATCTTGCCCTTCCTGCTGCGAGGCCAGGGCCAGAGCTGATGGAGTATCCCTAGAGCAGGACAGTGCAGTGTGCTGAACGGGCGGTCTCTTCGGGGACCGCATAAACACCAGATCTGGGGGAGAGCAAGGATGGACTTTCAAAGAGTGGAGACCAGATACATGTCCCATAAAACACAAATCTCTTTACAGCTAGAGTCGAGTTTCTCATTTGTGCCATTGCACTTATTTCCCTGAAGCTAAAAGTGTTTAGGGTAGAAGAGGAGGAGTGTAGAGTGCCACTTGCAGAGCAGGAATCTCTGAATTTCCCATAAGGCCCTGGAGGCAGGTCACTCTGGGGTCCAAAAACAAGAAGTAGGAGATGTCCTTCCTCATGCTTCTCAGCCGTCCCCTTCCCAAACTCCTTTACATCAAAATGGTTCCTTGAAAATTCCTTGCTATTGGTCATTCACATTGTAGCATAAATTTAATCTCAGATGCCAATAGAATTCTGAGAAGGACAGAAACAGAAGCCTATCAGTTTGAGACCCTCTGTCACAGATGAAGAGAAGGAAGAGGCAGCCCACATTGCCTGTGGTCATGAGCTGAACGGAGGCCAGTGGACCTGCAATTAGTCTGGTTTACTTCTCACCTTGATATATACGATATTGCCTTACCTCAATTTGTGGAATAAAAATCTTCTTACCTCTCTTAAAGGAATTTAAGGCATAAAGAAGAAAGAGGATGGAGAATTTCCGGAAATGACTCTAAAATCAGCAATTGTTTATTCTTCTATTTTGGAAGTTCATTGGGGGAAATTAAAAAAAAATTTTTTTTTTCATGTCCAGATTTTTTTTTTAAATTTTTTATTTTTTATAAACATGTATTTTTATCCCCAGGGGTACAGGTCTGTGAATCGCCCAGTTTACACACTTCACAGCACTCACCAAAGCACACACCCTCCCCCAATGTCCCCACAGCACTCACCAAAGCACATACCCTCCCCATTTATTCTTCTCCTCATTGGGGGAAATTTTTTGACCAAGGAAGAGATGATATTAGTTGGGTTTTGTAGAAAATCAACTCTGAAGAAACTATTAACGAGCTAAATTTGAACTTCCCCAATCAATACCACTATCATATTTGTGGGTGTAGGCTGAGGCTAAAAATGAAATTTAGGTTTCTCTTTGAGGTTATCTGCTCCTAGGTTTGCACATCTGGACCCTCCTCCCTGACATGCTGTGGATGGTTTCTTTGGATCTCAGCATTACAGAAGCCTGCTAGTTTTCTTCACATTTCTCTCACTGATTAAAAACCTTATTTCTGCTCCTTTACACTTAAAATGTCCTTTACCCTTCTATAGCAGCTCAGGTTCTAAGAATCCTCTCAAGAATTGTGAATGAGCTAGGGGCACCATGCTCCTTGGGGGAATCAGGGCCCTCACAACCCCAGGAAGCTCCCAGTCTTGTCCCAAAGGAGGGATTCCATCATGGTAGAGTTCCTATATGGAAGACAGAGCAGCCTCCCATTCTGGAATTCAAATGAAAGGTCTGGCAGCCCCAGCATTCACCATTGCCTTTAACTGCCAATGGGTGGGGCAAGATGGGCTGTTGCCCAGTTGCTTCGTAGCCCTGGGAAAGGGGAGGCTTGGAAGGGTTATTTTTGCCTTCTGAAACTATCTGAGAACACGTGTGAAGTAAGTAGTTGAGTTGAACTGGCCCTTTGTTGCTGCTTCAGCCCCCGATCCAGTTCTAACATCCCCATGTCTAAGGAGCAACTCTGTCAAATACAGTGTCAGGAACTCGGAGATGAAAGGGACCTGGAGGTCTGCTCACCCGGGAGTGTGGTCTCCAGACCAGACATCAGCATCAGTCTCAGAAATGCAAATTCTCGGGCCCTGCCCCAGACCTGTGGAATCAGAAGCCCTGGGGGGTAGAGTCAGCGATCTGTTTTAACAAGCTTTTCATGTGATTCCCATGCAGCTTAAAGTTTAAGAATCACCCTGCTGGGTGCTTTGAAATAAGGAATTTGGTTGGTATCACTGGTTTTCAACCCTGGCTGTACATCAGAATCCTTTGATTCTCATGTAGTTGGTCTGAGATGGGATCTGGTACTTAGTGGCTTCTCTTAGCTTGAGAACTACTGGATCCAATTCAGTTTCTCATCTTCTGGATAAAGAAACCCAGAGAAGATAGGGATGTGCCCAGGGTCACATGGAGGTTTTGTGTGGCAGGCTGGGAGAAAGGAGGGGTTCTGACTTTGTGACCTATCTGGACTCGCCCTAACAAACATCCCAAATCCACAAACTACATTTACAGTCTTGGTTCCAATCTCTGAGACACAGGACAAGCTTTTCTAGAGGGAGATTAGCAGAGCCTCTGAATTATAATGATTTAGTTACAGATTAGCTTTGTTTTATGCTAACCTAGCTCTTCTGGTTGTGCTCATAATGTCTTTCATATGATAGGACTTTGGTCCCACACCTCACCTCCTCATAATATCTGGGCCCTCCTGCTCAGCCTTTCCAGGCCTCAGCCTTGACTTGGTACCTTGCCCCAGTACCCCATTTCCTTTCTGAATGAGGGCCTGAGATTTGATATGCTGTGTTTTTAGCTGGAGGACTAAATATGGCAAGGTCAGCAATAGTCCCAGGTGACAATATGTAGCTAATGCATTTCCATGCACAATGGGGGGAAGCTGAGCTGGTGGATTTTAAAGCTGATTGTCAGAGGTCTTACTGGAAAGTGAATTTGCTCATGAGAAATGGCAGTCAATATTGGAGGGCTTATTCTTTCCTTTTAAACAAGACTTTGAGGACACATACAGACACAAGAGTTTAGTGTTCTTTTGTGTCCCCTCTTTTGGACTGTGTGTGTGTGTGTGTGTGTGTGTGTGTGTGTGTGTGCCCATGTACCTGTGCACAGGTAGAATCACTTGACCAGGTCTGCTGAGTTAATAGAAAGTGATGGTTCTATAAAAATCAGCCCATCTTGGGCATTTGAGGGCACCTGCTGCCTGGCTTGCATCTGGCCTGCACAGACTCCTCTTAAAAGGCCTCTGACTCACTCTGGAAAACAGTATGGAGTTTCCTCAAAAAGTTGAAAACAGAGATACCGTACAACCTAGCAATCAAACTCCTGGGTATTTACCCTAAAGATATAAATGTAGTGATCCGAAGGGGCATGGGCACCCAAATGTTTATAGCAGCAATGTCCACAGTAGCTAAACTATGGGAAGAAACTAGATGTCCATCAACAGATGAATGGATAAAGAATATATGGTATATATACACAATGGAATATTATGCAGCCATCAAAAGGGGAAAGCTTGCCATTTGCAACGACATGGTTGGAACTAGAGGGTATTATGCTGAGCAAAACAAGTCAGGGAAAGACAACTATCATATGGTGTCTCTGATATGAGGAATTGGAGAGGCAGGGTGGGGTGGTCATCGGGACAGGGAGAGAAAAAAATGAAAGAAGATGAAACTGGGGAGGGAGACAAACCACAAGAGAATCTTAATCTTAAGAAACAAATTGAGGGTTGCTGTTGGGGAGATGGGAGAGGGATAGGGTGACTAGGTGATGACATTGGGGAGGGTTATGTGCTATGGTGAGTGTTATGACTTTGTAAGACTGATGATTCACAGACCTGTACCCCTGAAACAAATAATATACGTTAATTTAAAAAAAGGCCTTTGGCTCAATGGTATTCGCCTTTTATTTTTTAGGGGGCAGCACAGGCACATCCCCGACCACCTCCAGCACTGGGACACCATCCCCTTCAGCTTCTTCTCACCTTTTATCTCCATCCTGTTCTCCTCCAACATTTCATCTGGCCCCCAACACTTTCAATGTGGGCTGTCGAGAGAGCCAGCTGTGCAATCTAAACCTCTCTGATTATCCACCATGTGCCCGAAGCAACATGGCAGCCTTGCAGAGCTACCCAGGGCTGAGTGACAGTGGCTACAACAGGCTCCAGAGTGGCACGGCTTCAGCCACTCAGCCCTCAGAAACCTTCATGCCTCAGAGGACTCCATCCCTGATCTCAGGAATACCGACTCCTCCCTCGTTGCCTAGCAACAGCAAGATGGAAGCCTACGGCGGCCAGCTGGGGTCCTTCCCCACTTCCCAGTTCCAGTATGTCATGCAGGCCGGCAATGCGGCCTCCAGCTCCTCATCACCACATATGTTTGGGGGCAGCCACATGCAGCAGAGCTCCTACAACGCCTTCTCTCTCCACAATCCTTACAATCTCTATGGATACAATTTCCCCACTTCTCCCAGGCTAGCTGCAAGCCCAGAAAAACTGAGCGCCTCTCAAAGCACTTTACTCTGTTCTTCTCCTTCCAATGGGGCCTTTGGCGAGAGGCAGTACCTGCCCACAGGAATGGAGCACAGCATGCACATGATCAGCCCTTCGCCCAATAACCAGCAGGCGACCAACACCTGTGATGGCCGGCAGTACGGGGCGGTCCCAGGCTCCTCCTCCCAGATGTCCGTGCACATGGTTTAATGGCCTGTCCGAGCACCAGGGAGCCCACTGCAGCAGGGGCCCAGCGTCTCCATGAGCAGATCTTCCTTTCTGGGAGCCGAAGCCTTTGAAAAACGGGAACTGTGTTTTTTGGTTTTTGTTTTTTCTGGAGGAAGAAAGCACATACCCATGAACAACAAAAGACATTTAAGGCACTGAAGGAAATACTTGCAGTGGAGTCATCTCCGACTCAGTGGCCATTCTCCTGCCTTCCCAAACCTTAGTTTTATAAAGCATTGCCTACTCCAGAGTGGCCTTTGAAGAAACTGAATAATCATTTTATAATAATGTTAAGGGAGATACTAGCATGTAGCAGCCATGAAAAGTTACCCTGACATGAATAATACAGACCTACCTGTACATGCATACATACAAACATACATACATACATACATACATACGTGCATGCATGCATACACACACATATATATTCACACAAACTCTTACACCAACACACACGCACACTGACTTGGAAGGGTGTGAACTCTGTGCAGGGGGGCCCAGGTGGGGACTTTCACCAGGAATCCCATCTCTACAGCAGTAGATGGACTGGGGCAGCAATGGCAGTCAACCTTTCTGCCCCGTAGCCCACCCCGTTTCTGGAACGAACCGTGTATTCTGGAGCCCCTTCTGGTCCATGAGGGTAGACAGGCATCAGCACTACAACTGGACTTGGCTTCCTGAAAATGATTGCTTTTGAACTTTGGCTCTCCTCACTTGGCGTGCTATCGCTGACGTTCCAAGGGGTGCCTCTGAAAAGGGAGTAAGAGCAGCCGAAGGAGAAAGGAAGAGAAGGAGTAGTGAGCAAGAGAGAGAGGTGGAAAGCAAGACTAAGAGGGAGTGTGAGCAATGGTGAGAGTTGTAATGTATGGAGGAAATTGGTTTTGGTTTGGTCCTCACTTCTTTCCCCCTACCGGTTCTAGAAAGAATCGTGGCATCACCGAGGAATAAACGTCTCTGGGACATTATGCGGAGTCAGGGCACTGGTGACAGGGACAGGGGCAAGGAATGCACTTCGATCCTGCAGCTCTGACCACTGTTTTCCAGGGGGGGGGGGTGCCCCGCATGGGCAGTGCTAATTCCAGAGCCTGCAGCTGGCAGGGGAGGGGGACCGGAAGGAGTATGAAGAAGGAAGGGTGTTATAAGCCTGACAGATGATACCAAGCGCAGAGGTGACATAAAGAGGCCTGGCCCTCCACATGCCAGATCCAGACACCTGACCTGGATCGCCTGCTCCATAGCCCCCCTGCGGCAGGAGAAATCCGGGCGCATCCAGGGAATCACAGATGGGTCTTCTCCATCCTTCCACCTGCCCTTAGATCTCCAGTTTTTTCAAATAGTTCATTGCATTTTGAAGTTTTGGGTTTTTTCCTTCATCTTTCCCTTCCCTTTCAGATCCTTTAATGTTAAGAAAACAAGTGAAGTTTGGTGCAAGCTAAACTTTTTAAGTGGTGTGGAAATGCAAATAATACCAAGTAAAATAATAACAGATATTATTAAGATTTTTGGTTTTGAGGTGTTGTAGATAAATGTATTTATGTGCCTAGTGGGGAATCCAATATTATGAATATTAAAAAAGGGGGCAATAAAAAGGGTATGTAAAATATGTATGAAGTAAAGGTGTATAAAAAATTTGCCCTTATGCACGGAACGCTGTTTCTAAGTGCCAAGCACAGAAAGCCGCTAAATAAAATCTTTGCAATTGTCTTATGGCGTGTTTGTACGGATTAAGTAAATAGCAGTGTATGCATTTGCATTGTGCTTTACAGTGAGCATGGCACTCATGTCTCTGCTGCTTGGCGTGATCTTTATGTAGACCTCCTCAAGCAGATTTCTTCATCCTCATTTTGACTAGTAACTAAGCTCCAGTGAGGTTGAGTGGGTTCTCCGGGATCGAAGAGCCGGTCAGAGAGGGAACGAGGACTTGAAACCAGGTCTGACTCTAGGGCTGTTTGCTTTTGTGTCAGCCACAGAATCCAGCCAGTCCAACAGCGACCCTCATCCCGGCCCTGTGCCCTGTGTGTGAAACCGTTCTTTATATGCGTATGTCAGCTCATTCCCCCATAGTTCTGTGAGATAGGTGTTATTTTGATCATCATTTCAGAGATCTGGAAACAAGCTTTAAAAAAATACGTATGGGATGCAGGCCCTCGTGTAGCAAGTGATTGAGCTAGCCATTGGAGCTCTGGGTCTGTGCCTGGTTCTGCTGCCTGAGCACCCCAGCGCCACCCCCGCCATCCCGTTGGGCACTTGGACAATCAGGAAAGAAGTTGTGTCCTGAGGCAGTGAGGTGAGCGTCGGTCTGAGGCTTTTGATCATACACTTACACCCCCCTCCTCCCCACCCCTCCTACCACCCCGGCCCCACTTTAAAAGCGCCTCCACAGCCCCCGGAGGGAGGGATTTTTGAATCGCCCCCTACCAAATGACAACTTAGAAGAGACCAACAAAGCACCTCAGACTGTTCCACTTCGAAGCACTTTCTCATATTTTCTCCCCCCACCAATATTTTCTCATTTGATCCTCACAGTAACCACTGGGGGATGGACAGGGTAGGAAGTATTGTTTTGCAAATGGGAGACCAGTGGTTGGACTGTTTCCCCTTAGACAATGACACTGGGAGCCCACTGACCCATTTTACCTGGGCTTGATTTGGGGGGGTCAGGTTGTCCACTACCACACTCATTCACCAGAAATGGAGCTTGGTTTGGGGGAGCAAACACTTTTATCCTAGCATTGGTTTTATAGATGACTTCAAAGACTGAAAGGCTGGACAGTTTCCATCAGCTATTACATGGTTGCAGGAAGACCTGGAGCAATAGCTGATGAGAATCTCCATGGACTGTAGGTGTGACATATCTCAAGACTTAAAAAGGTACCATTTATGTGGAAATCTTGCAGTCAACCTTTGATTCATAAGGGCAGACTGAAAACAACTACATATAAAGCTTATAGTTATTTCTTTCTGATTTAGCTGCATACCAAATATTATGCATTGTTAGTGTTTGAGGTTTCAGGTTACAGATAATCATCATATGCCAAGGAGCAAACTTTACACAGAAATTTCCATATTTTAGGTTCACCTGCATGGCTCAGGGGTCAAGCCTCTGCCTTTGGCTCAGGTCATGATCTCAGGGGCCTGGGATTGAGACCTGCATCTGGCTCTCTGCTTGGCAGGGAACCTGCCTTCCCCCTCTCCAACTCCCTCTCTGCCTTGTGATCTTTGTCTGTCAAATAAATAAATAAAATCTTCAAAAAAAGAGAAATTTCTGTATTTTCACTGAACAGAGTAAGAATTTCAATAGTCATTTATGAGTGTTAAGTACAGAAATTTTCTGTAATTTGGATTAATTAGAACACTCCAAGTCAATTACATCTCAATTATGGCATGTGTCTTTATAAATGGTAAAGTAATAAAAATATTTCTTTTAACAAACTGGATACAAAATTTTCAAGAATATGCTGTACTCAATTCTCTTTAATGGAATGGTGAAAATTCTTTATGATAGGCACAATGAGTATATATAAAGAGCTATTAGAAAGCTCTTCTGCCCTTACTCATGTTTCTGGACAAAAGTCTGTCTTGTTCCTCTTTGCATCCTTGGAAAGTTCGTAGCCCAGTACAGATTCTCAATACATAGTCATTTTTACTGCTGAATTTTTTGGCCAAGCCCGTTTTTCAAGGATAGGGCAAGATTGTTGCACGGTGAATTATCACTCACTCCAAATTAATGGGCCCAAATGAACAAAGCTTATCCTTCATATGGCATTCCAGGGCAGAGTAATACAAATTTAACTTACATAATAGCTTGCCAGTATCCACTAGTACATAATGAAGGAGTTAAAAAAAAAATGTATGTGAGAGTTTCTTTCTTGAAAGGTTTACTTTCTAGGCAGTCATATGTGCCTATGGGGCAAATGATGTGAAAGACTAAAAATTCAGAGGCGATGCTTAGGGTAAGAAGGTTAGGTTGGAACTGTTTTCACTGTGCGGGGGCGGGGGGAAGGAAGGGGGTAGAATGATGGAGTTTGAATGATGCTCAGAATTTTTATTTTTTATTTTTTATTAATTTATTTTTAAAGATTTTATTTCTTTATTTGTTTGAGAGAGAGAGAGAGAGAGAGAGAGAGAGAGAGCACAGGCAGGCAGAGTGGCAGGCAGAGGCAGAGGGAGAAGCAGGCTCCCTATGGAATAAGAAGCCTGATTCGGGACTCTATTCCAGCACACTGGGATCATGACCTGCACTGAAGGCATCTCTTAACCAGCTGAGCCACACAGGTGTCCCAATGCTTGGAATTTTTGGAATTTTTGTAGAAGGAATGGCAAGTTAAGAATGAAATAACAACTTAAAAGTCAATCAATAAATAAGTTTTGGAGGAAAATGATAGCATCTCAATTCAAGCCTTGTTATTTAATAAAAAAGTTCAGAACCTTCTTGTAGCTCATAGACTAATAGTGTCTTCTGTGAAACAGTTCATCATTAGTGAGCACATAGAAGGTAGACATAAAAGGGCAGAGGTGCTTGGCTGATGCCAAATGTTTGATTCGTTGCTTAGCACTTGGAGAATTCCAGAGAAGCTCTGCTGTACTAATTTGCATTCAATAAACTAAAGGAGAGTTGTCCTCCTAAGGAAACCCAGCCACAAAGCTAAATTTTCACAAAGTGTTGGTGCTTACGGTTGTTGGTTGGAGATCTGATTTCCAGAGAGGACCGTACCTATGACTGGCTACATTAGTTCATCTGGTTCAATGTCAATAAACATTAAACAATGTCAATAAACATTTCATGCCTAGTCTATATCAGGCACTGACCTTGGCATGAGGACATAGAGGTGAACAATTAGACACATTCTTGATTCTGAGGAGTTCATGGTCTAGTGAGAGACGGCTATGGGATACCCTAGAAGACAAATGAATAATATAATTTCAGATTCCAAGAGTCATCTCAAGGGGATTGCAAACAACAGAATGATAGAGAGTGATAGGGGAATGAGGATAAGGAATCATTTAAATAGGGTTTTCTGAGAGGCCTGTTCTAAGGAGACGACTTCTGAGCAAGTACACATGCGGACGTCATCTCAGAATTTGCTTTCTCCAACTTACACCGAGGGCAGCCAGATCCTCACCAGAGGTGGTGTTCTGCTGGTCTTGCATCGTCTGAGGCTGGGGATTTTTGTTCTTTGTAGCATTGGTCCTTATTTGCTGAAACCTGGCTGCTGGCCTTCTGGGACCAGAGCCATTTAGAGACACCTTCAATCTGAATCTGTCTTCTCCATGGCCCCAGTAAAGTCTTAGTTTCATGACTTCCTTGGTCAAGGATGAGAGTCATCCATCCCTTCTATCTTACTTTGTCAAAAGATTAACACTAATGATCAAACTATCAATTAATTAATAACAATCAGATGAATTATGAACGCCAAGTAACAAGAAAAGTACTAAATATGGCTTGGTATTCCATAATTTTCTCTGAACTGTTCTATATAATGCAGACATGTAGAAAATTTCCTACCATCAAGATTTCGGCTTCGGGGAGCCTGAGTGACTCAGACAGTTCAGCGTCTGCTATCAGCTGGGGTCATGATCCTGGAGTCCTGGAATTGAGTCCTGCATTGGGCTCCCTGCTCAGCGGGGAGCCTGCTTCTTCCTCTATCTGCCGCTCCCACTGCTTGTGCACTCTCTTTCTCTGTCAAATAAACAAATAAAATCTTAAATTAAAAAAAATTTTAGCTTGGTCGAGAAGTCAAGATATGTACATATGAAACAGTGAACAGTGAAAGTATTACATCTGTGGTAATGACCATATATTCTGCAAAATGTTAGAAGGAAACACATTTTTACTGAGTTTTTATTGCATGTTACACATTATGCAAGTTTATCCTTTAATCCTGCAACTACCCTACAGAATTTGTATTTTAATCCTTATTTTATAGATGGGGAAATAGAAACTCATAGAGATTAGCAATGTGTACAAAATCACAGAGCTTGTAAGTAACAAAGACAGGGCTCCAGCCCGTTATGTTTTTCTAAAAATGAGATTCAAAGGGACTATAAGAAAGAGAAGTGTTCCTGGAGGAGGGTGAATTTGAATTATTGTTTGAAGAACTGGAAACCACACGTACACTGAAGAGAGAGGTGTCTGGGTGTGAGAGTGGGAAGCAGCACAGTTAAGACAAGTATTTTCTCTATGGGACAATGAGTTATGGCAGTGGGCAGAGGGGAGAGGATGTTCACTTTCTTAAGTCAAATCTCAAATCTCTTAAGTCAGTTGTTCTCCCTGCTGCTCTGGGTACCATGACTCTGGATTTCCTTTCCTTATGTGAAATGTCCTAGTTCTGTAACTTGGGCAATTCAGGATTTCCTCCAGTGTCTCAGTGGGAGCCTTCATCCTGGAAAGGGCCAGGGAGGTGATGGAGGAGTTGAGCTCCGTCTCCCAAACCCACCGGGTCCCCTAGGCACAGGTTTACTGCCATGGTCCCTGTGTCAAGCTCAGCATAGGGCCCCTTGCTTCTCTAGCCAGGCGTGCAGTGCCACGTGGGACTGTGAAAGGAGATCTTGCTGTTTAAGGCCGAGAAAACATTCATCATGTTTTCCTTCTTAGCTCATTTTACTGCTCATAGCACTCATCTTTTATGGGCCAGACTAACGGCATTTCCCACTTCAGATGCTTCCTACTCACACTTTCTGCTTTTATTAGACTTTATTGCAGGCTCTGCAGAGGCATAGAAAACCAAAAAGGTTTTGAATCCTTTTTTGGTATTTTCACCTAGTGAAGCTGAAGCAGACAAAGGGGACTGCCAAGGACGACCCGGTCAACCCTCCTGCAGTTCTCATTCTAAAGAAGTTTCTGGGCTCCATGAAGAGGATTTTTAGATTTTCCCCTTCCTTCCACACTGCATATCCTCCCTCCTCCCATGGGCAGGGAAAGCCCCTCCTAAGTTGTCTCTGGATGATGTAACTGATAAACCCTCAAATAGGAACACGTTATTGTTCATTTCTCACTCATCTTGCAATTCAACCCACGTTTCCTGGTTAAGTTGCTCTCTTCCTAGCAGCGATCCCGGGAACCAGGCTCCTTTTAGGCTCTGCTATCTTCAACACATATGTTTGGTACCTCTCTGTTCAGGTAGCAGATGGAGAAAGAGTAGAAACTTGAACTTGGTAGATAAATCAGGCCTGGAACTGGTTACGTGACTTCCTCCTGATTGTGTCGTTTGAACTCCAATGGCCACACCTATCTGCGAGAGAAGCTGGGAAATACGCAGTCCAGGTGATTGCTGAGGAAGAGGAGGCAGATTCAGTGGGCATCAGAGAGTCCCTGCAAACCCTGGAACCAGTCTTCAATTATTTTCTAAGATCCGTTTTTCCTATAAACCTAGGTGGTAAAAGGGTAAGGCTAACTTCTAGTCCCAGCTTCTCGAATGTTTGGCGAAACTATCTGGAGAAACTGACTTTACTGCACTAGAGGTCAGTTCATCAGTAAGATGTATCTTTCAGTAGGCATTCCTTCTTATTCTCCTAAAACATCTTGCAGATTCAACTACGAAACAAAAAATGTTTGTCAAGTGCTTATTGCATGCCAGCAATATTATTATTATTATTATTATTATTATTATTATTATTATCCCTATATCATAGGTGAAAGAAAAATTACAAAGATCATCAATATTGTGCAAGGACACACTCAGGCAGTCCTATTCAGAATTTGCAGTATTTATTAATATGTTAGCTAAATATAGCTGGATTTTTGTTTTTATATTTATTTACTTGGGCAAAATGCCGAGAATGCTGGTGGTAAGACATGCTCCCTGCCCTTAGAAAGCTTACAGTATGGAAGGAATCAGTTCTCATTGGGTTTCATCCAGAAAGATCATAAGCATGACACTGTACTGTTAAGTGCCTAACAGTTAGCTTTTAAACATTGTTAATATAGGTGCCCAACAGTAAGTTTTTGATTGCTGTTTTTCAAAGACATTCATCTCCAGACATATCACCAGTTACACAACCAAATAAAGGCCATCCTGCCCATGAAGTTCCCTGTTTTAGAAAAGCCCACTTGAGTGACCCTACATTTCCCATTCTCTAATTCCTGCTCTTATGTTTTATATTCACCAATCAAGAGTGAACCCAAGAAACCTAGGCACCCCACCTGCAGCCTCAGCAAGTTAGAGTCCCAGGTCAGGTCCATGTCTCTTGTGACCTCATTGTGTGGCTCTGGGAATGCTATGTACTCTCCAGGACCTGTGAAAAACCTTGTTTTTTCAAAGCTCCTTGATGATTGTTTCTGATGTGTACCTTGCAATCATAGTAAGAACCATGAGGGCTGGTCCAGCCACAAAAGTGGCTCCAGTCAATCAGGGAGTTGTCTGTGGGGGGTTGCCAAGAGTAGTAGGGGCCCAGGTGAGTGCCCCAGTCATTCCTAGCATCACTCAATGGGCTGAGGCCAAGGCAAAGTGAACATGGTTATATGAGTCATCTCTCTAGAGTGTCAGGATCACATTCTACTCAGTTTGTAGATGTACAGGTCTTCATATGACACTTTCTACCTCCAAGTAGGAGCATGGGATGCCTAATGATGTAATAATGTTCTGTGCAATCCCCAAAGACCCAGTAAAACCTTTCCACATGGCTTCCAAACTAGGTTTTTGGAACTATGCTCTGTTTAACCCTGTGACAGTGCCAGATTTTGGCCTCAAAATGCTGCTGGTGATGTTCCACAGGAAGGACGTTCACAAACCCAAACAACCAGTGCCAGAAGCCAACAAACATCTCATGTCCCTTCACCAATCAGTATTCTTTGCAGAAGAGAACCAGTTTAGCAATCCCATCATCCAAAAGTGATTCCCAGAAACACCTAGGCAAATGGTCATGGATTCCATATTCCATTATCAGGCTATGCTGGTCTGCAGAGGACTTAATGCTTCACCAGTAAAGTCTTTTTCTTAAATGTTGGTTGGGTTTCTTTGTGATGTGTGCTTACATATGTCTTCACATTAAGCTTTCCACGCCCCACCCTAACTTGGGCTCATTCTCCTGAAAAGTGACCAGGGCAAGGCTCCTTTAACCATTCAGAATTAAAGGAGATTGCAACTGTAATAAAATTATTAGGGCAAAAGCCAGAGGATTCAGAATTGGAAAGACTCATTTGTATACTCAAAGCATCAGGATATAAGACTCCTTGAGACTTAAACACTAAGTGACATCCTTTATTATGTAGCTGAATAGAAATATCCTCATGGGAACTTAAGGTGTTGATATTGGCAAAGATTATCTCTGGGTCTATATATAAGACAGGAGCATGCTGGTAGTAATGTGGCATATCAGACATTTTGGTTTGATAATGTCTATGAAGATCAGCAGAGCCTTTGGGGAAGATTTAAGGAAGATACTGTCAGAGAATATTGAACTATAGACCAAACTAAAGGATAGTCCAGAGTGGCTGCCAAAGTACTTGTCTCTTACAAGGTAAAAGCATGGGGAACTTCAGCCATCTCCCTCAACATGGCCCTCTACAAGACCTGGTAAATCAAATTACCCTTTGAGAGTTAAACTAATTAGTTTTCCTGCAGTGACAACTTCAGTTGGATGTGTGTTCTTCTGTTTGAATGTCAACACAAGTCATACTTAATATATCATGACAAAGTAATACTGACAACAAAATGAGTTTCTGAAGTAGAATTAATTTGCAGGCATGAAAATAACATTCACACAAATTCATTCAGTCAAGTCTTTGACAATGGCTCATCAACATGAACAACTCCTTTGTGCAGGACATAGTGTTAGATGTTTGTAATGTATAGATAAATAAGAGCTAGTCCATACAATTTCGGAGCTCACAGCCCAGCGTGGAGACAGACCATAAACACAAACAATTATTGTGGTGAGGAAATGCTATGAGAGAGATGAATATGGATGCTACAGGGGCACAGAAGAGAAGCAGCTGGGTCAATCCAGAGTTCAAGGAAGACTTCTTGGAGATGACAACAGATGCTTACAAGTAAGACCGCTTACCACAGACATAGGATAAGTGAAGGATCAATGACTGTAATCCGGGTGACCTAAAGCAATATTATAAGGAATTGCAGGTGCCCAGTGCTGCATGATGCAGATTATGTGTAGAAGTTTGGGAAATTTTGTATCAGAAGAAATGGCTCCGAATGGTAGAAAATAACAAGGCATGGCCTAAGATTTGGAGTCCAGTGGAGTAGGCACCACTGGATATGTGGAAGCTCAGTTTGATAAAAAGCGCTGGGAAGCTCAAAGAGCTACAAGAGGCAGCTCAAAGAGCTACAAGAGGCAGCTCAAAGAGCTACAAGTAGGGCATACATCCTCTTACAATATCCTTTTTACCCATAATTATTTGAGAAAAAATTGTATGAACTAAAAAAGAACTTCAGTCCTTCTTGCAAATCTGGAGAGCAATACCACATCATCTTCACACCACAAACCTGGTGACGTGAATGTGTGCAGACACTTAACCCACCATAGAAAAGCCAAGCACAGAGTGAAAAGGTCACTTGTAGGAAGGTGTGAGATGTGTGGGAAAGGCCAAATCATAGAAGAGTTACCCATGCAATGGCCAAGTCAAGCAAGATTCAACAGGGGCCGTCTTGCCTGGTCAGGCATTTCATAAGCCCACACTCAAGAGTCTTAGCAGGACCCAGAGATCCAAAATTATGAGTTATTTAACTTGGCCTCTAGCATGACTAACTCTTTTGTGACTTGGCTGTTCTTGGGGATGTCACACCTTGATTCTGGTGCACTTTACTGAAGAATATTTTTCTAGGTGCATTTTATACTTTCAATGACATAGTCCTTTCTGTTTAGGGAAATAATTAAAGAAGAACCAGCAGTAGGGGATTTATTCATTCCAGCTCATTATCTTGGAAAATGCTGCTTTGCAAAGAATTGTACTGTAGGAGTATGAACTTTAATGGGACCTGCTGGTGCATAGAAAACCATTTTTTTCCCCCAATGCATTAAGCCCTAGAACTGATTGGAAGTAGGAGACATTAAGGAGGACGTAGAAGGGCGGTAGGCTAACACTTAGACTTAACTGAGGTGCGACAAGTTTGTTTTCAGCTCTCCTCAGTGGCCACCTCAGGAAACTCAGAGGACGGAATTTGTAGAAGTTTTAAACCTGAGACCTATCATCAGCTCCAAGGGAGAGCAGATTTCACAGATTGTCCAAGCACAGAATGGAGTGTTGCTGTGATTAGAGGAGAGCAGGAAGCTGGCCTGAAAACAAAATCTTCAGAAATCTGGAACACTGAGAAATGAACAGAGACTCTTATAGAACCCGGAGGTGGTGACTCTCCAGGAGTCTAGTCTTCTAACTCAGTTTTATAGGTCAGAAGATGAAAGAATGAAATGCACTCTTTTTTGATTTTCATTGCTCCCCACTCCTGGAAGCAGAGATTTTATTAGCATGTTTTGCTTCTAAAGAAGCTACAGTCTTTGGGCCATAGCCAATTTCATTTTTCTTTTTCTTTTCTTCTCCTGCTACATGGAAGACAACACATAGGGAACATATCCTAGGCATATTTTTAAAAGGCCTGGATTTGAGCCTTTGGTTCTGTCATTTAGTGGCTGTAAAATGGAGATCATAATCTATGTCCTGTTATTAGAGATAATATAATAAAAAATCCATCTCTCAGTGAGGGCTGTGTAACAGGCACTTGGTATATGCTAGTTGTGCTGGTGTTTTTCCATCTGTCTTCCTGATAGAAAATAATAGGATAGCAATCTCTTTCAAGAAAGGCGTGATTAGGGGCACCTGGGTGGCTCAGTGGGTTAAAGCCTCTGCCTTTGGCTCAGGTCGTGATCCCAGGGTCCTGGGATTGAGCCCAGCATCGGACTCTCCGCTCAGCGGAAAGCCTGCTTCTCTTCCTCTCTCTCTTTGCCTGCCTCTCTGCCTACTTGTGGTTGCTGTCTGTCAAATAAATAAATAAATAAATAAATAAATAAATAAATAAATAAATAATCTTTAACCAAAAAAAGAAAGAAAGAAAGAAAGAAAGAAAGAAAGAAAGAAAGAAAGAAAGAAA